>NC_081521.1:4774989-5002489 GCF_030273125.1 Centropristis striata
CATTAAGTGACCAAAAACACATTAACACATGAACACTTTAACACAGCGGAGACAGAGCTGACTTCCAAAATTATTTGCCGACCCCCAGAAATCATCTAGCGACCCCAATTGGGGTCCCGACCCCAAGGTTGAGAATAGCTGATCTAATGAATAAGATAATAGATGAATGTGTGTTTAAAAAAACACCTTTAGCTAAATCATATCTGACTTTCTGTGGTTCTGCAGGGAAAGTTGGTGACTGGAAGAACCATTTCACTGTGGCCCAGAACGAGAAGTTTGATGAAGACTACAAGAAAAAGATGACGGACACCACTCTTCAGTTCCGCGATGAAGTTTGAAGAAGACTGGACAAGCTGTGTACATTCCTGACTGGACATGTGCCAATTCACTCAGGAAAGACCAGAGAATGAAGCAAAGATTCTAACATATTTTTCTTTATAAAATATTATTATAACAGATGGTGTGATTATACAGATAATGTGAGCTTGTCATAGGAGAATACAGGATGATTATAACAGATAACATGAGAAGATTATAACAGAATATATATGATGATTAACACAGAAATTATACTGTATGAGCTGTGTATGTAAAATGAACACTGCAAAACAATAAATGAGACTTTGTTTATTATGTCCTTTATTTATGTCCTCAAAGGCATTTCACAAGATAAATAAGCCCATATGTTTTGAGTTAACGCCTGCACACTGTGTAGCCAATTCCCAAATGGTTTACATAGTTTAAAAATGCATACAATGTGTTCTTTTTCTCTGAGTCCAGCTCTTCTGGTATGTTTGTCTTGGACCTTGAATGTTCTATTAAACTTTATAGATCATGGGGCTGTTTGCTAGTTGCAGCTGAAAGGAACTGTGCCAGCTGCCTGTTATAGATTAACACACATCTGTAACATATATCTCTTTATCTCTGAGTGACGAGGGAAAGGGACAGGAAATATCATAAGTGGATAGGGGAGGGTCTGGAGGATTACATCTTTTAGAGGAGAGAGGAGCGAAAAACAGTTTGCTTGTCCGGGAAAGACAGGAGGAAAGAAAAGTGTTGGAAATACAGCAGAGAATCCAGCAGCATGTCATCTGATCCGGACACGGTATGTCTCTTAATCAATCCAAAGTCTAAAAGTCTTTTTTCAAACAGCCCCATTGTGCTTAGGTTCATTTCTTTGCCAAACATGTTAATCGAATAAGAATGTAATTGTTGACGGAAGTATTTTGTAATGGATCCAAAGCTATATATTCAGGGTTAAAGCCCCATAGGTTGTGATCAAATACCAAAACATGTACCTCAATGACCGGTTGACAGAATTTCACCTAATTTTTTGCTCTGGGAGCAAGTATTAACCCTTTGATGCACAACATGGGTCTAAAGTGACCCAACAGATTTTTTATGTTCTATATCGTTGCAATAAATTATTTTCATCATTCAGTATTCCAGGTTTTCCTCAATTAGTTTGTTTTTGATCATCATACATCCTAATTTTATGTTTTCCTTTATTCATTTTTTAATAAAATCCCTTTCTGTGTCACTACTCTTTTAATGCACAACATGGGTCAAAAATGACCCATATCCATTTTTTTAGCTTAGTAGCTTGCTAAGCTAACTACTTAGCTAACTTCTTGGCTAAGTAGCTTGCTAAGCTAACTACGTAGCTAAATTCTTGGCTAAGTAGCTAGCTTAGCAAGCTACTTAGCCAAGTAGTTAGCTATGTAATAATACAAAACCTTTTTTTCTTCATAAAGTATGAACGGCAAAATGGAAATAATGATCTGTTGTTATCAAAAACAAGATATTTAAAGAATATTTGGAATATTCAATCATAAATAACTTGATATCAAAAGATAGAGCACAGAAACACACAGTAAGCATTAAATATCATTTTTGACCCATGTTGTGCATTAAAGGGTTAACCAAGATAAAATGCCATGTTGATTGGTGTACATTGTCATGGCATATTTAACATTATATGCTATGTTATGTCATCAATTTGCTGTGAGATGGAGCGAGCTACAGACTAGGACCTTGGAACCACGCTGCAAAAAAGGGGTGTCTAAAAACAAGATAAAAACACTCTTGCTGCATGGACAGATAATTTCATTTGACAAGATTTCTTTAATTAAGATTGTTAAATCTAGAAATAAGCATGTTGAATGCTTAAAAGGGACTCTTAAAACAAGACAAATTGTATAACACTTCAAAATCTAAAGTTTGTTTTATCTTGGTATTAAAAAACAAATAATTTGCAGTTCACTCTGCTTGGGCCAGTTCATCGCTGCTTGCAGCTTTAATTTATCTTGTTTTAAGAGTTAGTTTCTGATTTTCAACATCCAGCATGATTATTTCTAGATTTAATAATCTTAATTTAAGAAATCTTGTCAAGGTAAATTATCTGTCCATGCAGCAAGATCATTTCCCTCAGATTTAGTGTTTTTATCTTGTTTTTAGACACACCTTTTTTGCAGTGCATTGCTGGAAAGTATGTGAAAATGCTTCATATGAGATTACATTCCAAATGGCCTGATGGTGGTGCTATAATTAACAACCGAAAAAGTGAAATCTTTGACAAGCCATGACCTAAAATGGGAACACATCTACACTCAATGTGCTAAAATACAAAATAATAATGACAGATAATAACTGGAATGTATATGGTGCCTTTCAAGAAAGCCAAGTACACAGTTCATTATAAATGAGCAAGATTGGTCAGCAAATCATGGCCACCATCAGTCAATAAAGGTTTGCAAAGGACTTGATAGAAGGACATAGGTCATGACTAAAGGTTTCTTTGAGCACTGCACATTAAACTCAATGAAGGCAACACCCATTAAACCCTGGACAAAGTTTGCATTCTCTTCTACCTAATCAAACTCCCACACAACAGCCATATGATTTTTATGTTTTGATTCTTTTCTTTTTCAAACATGTAGTCACCACCTCGACCAGAACTGTTTGATTTCCATGGAGTCTCATTGACCCACTATTTCACAGACAACTGGGAAAACATTCAAAAGTTCCAGGCCAGGCCAGATGATATACTTATTGCAACCTACCCCAAAGCAGGTCGGTCTATAAACATAAACAGCCAGTTTAAATGCTTTATAGCTCATAAAAGATATGTGTATGAAGGTGAAGGGTTGGGATGATTTTTTTTTCTCTCTGCGCTCTTTTAGGAACCACATGGGTCTCCTACATCCTCGACCTGCTGTATTTTGGTCAGACAGAGCGTCAGACATCTGTCCCGATCTATGAGAGAGTGCCTTTCTTGGAGATCCTCTTCCCGTCTGTTGGTTCAGGTTGAATAGGCAATAAAACATACTCACCATACACTGTAATAAATTATTCTGTAGTCATTTCATTCTACTTAATTTATTTGATAAAATGTATTAAATTTAAATGCGTCCTTGATTTTGAGGCAGCTGTTTAAGTAGCTTTAATATAAAAATGTTTGAGATAGAATCTACTTATTTTGACCACATTAAATATAATCTTTACGTGTATGTAATTCTCAATCAAGAGAATTTTGAATGAATCCAACACAATATATTTAGTCCGTTTTTAATTGACAGGCACTTCCTGTTAAGTTATTAACTCAACTTGTAACTTAGTTAGATTGAATTAATAATATTGCGTGCAATCTGTTGCCTTAATTTTATTGAGTAGCTATTGTTTATCTTTTTCTTTTACAGTGTATTCCACATGAATGTATCACAAACATAAACTTATCTACTTTTTACTGAAACTTAAGCAAACATTGTGATTGTATCTCGAAGTTTCCTTTGCCTTTTATCAGTATCACCCTGTTAACCTCAATGTGGCCCTTAAAAGCATCAGGGCTTTACTTACTCCATCTATTCTTTTTCATGCAGGAACAGACCTGGCAGAGAACCTCCCCACCTCTCCTCGGCTCATTAAGACTCATTTCCCAATCCAGTTTGTGCCGAAGTCCTTTTTGGAGCAGAACTGCAAGGTCAGTAGTTTCTGCTTTACGTCTCAATGTATGACGACAATATTTTTAAATCACTTTTCTCGGCCCAAGAAAGGTTTACAAATATAAAATCTCCATTGATCAAGAATTAATAACTGTTTGCAGTTCAAGATCCGGTGTGGACAGTTTTACAGACGTCTCTTTATAATGGTGGTCTATGGGAAAAATGCTTTTTGGGCTGCTGATGGGCAAAGCTCAGCAGTGGTGCCATATCCAGGTTCATAATAACCTCCATGGTCCTAGTGCCTGCAGCAGGACTGACTAAAGTTCACTTAGCGGCCACTGGTGTGGTGTCATTAATAACAAACAATAACAAACACATGTGTACATATTAGATGTAGACCGATATATCGGCCGGCAGATATATCGGGCCGATATTTGCGTTTTTCACTTGCGTGCATTCTCCGATCAATCAGCCTATTTCACTGAGCCAACACCAGGCAAGGCTCGGTGCAACATCTGCAATTCTCTGGTGAGCTGCTGCTGATACCAGAAAAAAGAAAAACACATCAAATATGTGGATCATCTGAGGCGCCACCACCTCGAGGCCTAGAACAACATACACATGTTTTGGGGTTTTTTGTTTATAAATGTTTCTTTTTTTGTTTAAATTGAGACTTATTGTGTCATTTTATCATGTAAATGGAGGGAGAAAAGGCAATATCGGCTTCAAGAATCGGCCCCAAAAAATGTGTGTGTGTGTGTGTGTGTATAAACATACTCTCAAAGTTACAAGGATGAATAATAATTTATTATGTTTTCTTCTTCTGTAGATCATCTATGTGGCCCGCAATGCCAAAGACAACATGGTGTCTTTTTTTCACTTTGATCGCATGAACATGGCTCAGCCAGAACCTGGAGACTGGAGCAGCTACTTCCAGAGATTCTTGGACGGAAAGAGTATGGATACATTTTTGGGCAGCACTTTATTTAAACTGGTGTGCATAAGAATGACATGTCTTAACCATGGCATGACACTGGTCAGAAACATGAAGGAGTCTTAATGTAAAGTGGACATTGTTTAAGATGTCTTTGTTGACACAACTTTACATTAAGAAAGACAACATAACCTGATATAAACACGCCATGCATGCCTCATTATTCACCATAAAGAAACTGATTGCACCAGTTAAAGCCAAGGAAAAATGTTCATGACACAATAATAAGGTCTAATGACATAAAGCTATATGCAACTTTGCATTAGCCGTGTCATAAATGTCATACACATTCATAAAGTCTCCTTCGTGTTTATGACAGGTGTCAGTCTTATGGGAACCCCTTGAAATAACGTGTCGACCAATATGGAAACAATTGATGAAATGCAGGGATTTTTGCTGAACACTATGAAACTGAAGTGCTTCCATGTGTTGTTCTGTGGCCTCAGTGCTGTATGGATCCTGGTACGACCATGTGAACGGCTGGTGGAAGAAGAAACAGACTTATTCCAATCTTCACTACATGTTCTATGAAGATATGATTGAGGTTAGTTGTTATTGTTGGTCTCTTTCTATTTTGTCTACTTTTCTCCTCTAGCAGTGATGATATATGACGACTGTGTTTTCAGGATACTGGACGGGAAATCGACAAACTCTGCAGCTTTCTCGGTTTGTCTTGTTCAGATGAGGAGAAGAAACGAGTTACAGGTGGAGTGCAGTTTGATAATATGAAGAAGGACAAGATGGCCAACTATTCTACATTGGAGGTTTTGGACTTCAAAGTTTCTCACTTCATGAGAAAAGGTAATCTAATGCAGTAGTTCTCAACCTTTTTGAGTCGCGACCCCCAATTTAACATGCATGTTATCCATGACCCCCGCTCACTGAACAGAATCTCACACGCACAGTTCAGATCACCAAAAAAAGAAACAAAATGACCAAAAAAAGACACAAATTGACCACAAAATGATCAAAAAAGGCACAAAATGACAAAAAAAACCACAACATGACCAGAAAAGAAACAAAATGACCAAAAATGACACACAATGACCAAAAAGGCCACACAAAATGACCAAAAAAAGACACAAAATGACCAAAAAAAGACACAAAATGACCCAAAAAAGAAACAAAATGACCCAAAAAAGAAACAAAATAACCCAAAAAAACCCCACAAAATGACTAAAAAAAAAATGAAACAAAATGACCAAAAAAGACACAAATTGACCAAAAAACAAACACAAAATGACCAAAAAAAGACATTAAGTGACCAAAAACACATTAACACATGAACACTTTAACACAGTGGAGACAGAGCTGACTTCCAAAATGATTTGGCGACCCCCAGAAATCATCTCGCGACCCCAATTGGGGTCCCGACCCCAAGGTTGAGAATAGCTCATCTAATGAATAAGATAATAGATTAATGTGTGTTTAAAAAAACACCTTTAGCTAAATCGTGTCTGACTTTCTTTGGTTCTGCAGGGAAAGTTGGTGACTGGAAAAACCATTTCACTGTGGCCCAGAACGAGAAGTTTGATGAAGACTACAAGAAAAAGATGACGGACACCACTCTTCAGTTCCGCGATGAAGTTTGAAGAAGACTGAACAAGCTGTGTACATTCCTGACTGGACATGTGCCAATTCACTCAGGAGAGACCAGAGAATGAAGCAAAGATCATAATATACACTACTGGTCAAAAGTTTTAGAAAACACCAACTTTTCCAGAATTGAATTGAAAATGATGCAGTTTAATGTCTCAGTGTACTCTGAAATTAATGCACATTTGCAACATTTAAAATTCTTTATTGAGCATGATAGTGTTTTGAAAGTAAAAAAAAGATTCAAAATCACATTTCATGTTGGACTAAAGGACTAAAAAAAAGACACAAAATGACCAAAAAAAGAAACAAAATGACCAAAGAAAGACACAGAATGACTTACAAAGACATGAAAAGAATTCAAAAATGGACAAAATAGCCCAAGACTCCATAGAGTTAAGTTGTTAACCCATTTCTTGTTCCCTGAAAAAGGCCTACTTGTATAATCCTGAAATGTACATTATTTTTCAGTTTTGGTTAACCTTACCTTTTTATATTTACCTCTGGCAGTTCACCACTTACCTTTGTACCCTTTCAAGCTGTTCATTTGACTTGAACTGCTTGGATTTTAATAAAAAACTGGAAAAATTGGGTTGTTCTAAAACTTTTGACCGGTAGTGTATATTTATTAAATAAAAATATAAACGATGATGTGATTTCACGGATAACGTGAGCTTAAAAAAAGGAGAATACAGGATGAATATAACAGAAGATATGTGATGATTAACATATAATTATTATATTACATCTTGACAGTAAGTGTTTGGTGCTTATACTCTACAGGGAGGTTTGTAATCGAGGGGCAGCAGCAAGAAAAATCCCTCCGTGGAGTCCAAACGGTATTGATGGTGATGAGTTGATGAATATACAAAGACTTGGTGTTGATAGGAAGGTGGAGGGGTCCCATCTGATAACATGATTGACACACCAGAATGCTGAATGTATGAGAAATAATATTACAGGCCTAAGCATGCAAAGATATATATTTTTTTGATTTATCTTGTGCCAGAGCTCCACTCCTGTGTGTACAGTTGCCTTCATAGTGTGACAACAGAGGTGTGGATCATCTTATTCTAAGTTAAAGTGTAACTCTGAGTGTAACTCCAGCTACTGCTAAATAATGAAAAAATGCTAAAAACGTGCAGAGGGCTGAGAGGGAAGCAGGAAATAGCTGATGAGAGGAGGGCAGAGTTGATGGCATTGTATGTTTGTATGTCTTTAAAAAAAATCTTTTTGATGACATAGATAAGTAACAACCCGTCAACTCTCTTAGCATCACGTTTGCAAGGTTTGGGGCTGACTAAAAGAGGGTGTTTTGAGCCACCTTCAAACCAATAAAATGCTGATTTTTGTACATTTAGTAAACAAATGTCAATATTACAGTAAGTCATTTAGCAGACGCTTTTATCCAAAGCATAACACCAGCATTGAAAATAATAAAAAGTTGATATTTACAAAGACACCATTTTGTAATCCACTATGAAAATCTAAGTATTCATATTTAAAACTGTATGTGTACAATAAATAAATTAAAACTCATTCATAATGTCTTTAACTCTATGGAGTCTGGGGCTATTTTGTCCATTTTTGAATCCTTTTCATCCTGCCTGTATACACCACTTAAAATGCCATGTTGGTATATTTTTTCAGCACAACCTCAGCTATATGACCTAATAATTGTTTTTTCATCCTGACTTACTGGATCAACAGTTTGAACCCAAAAGAAACAAAGACAAAACAACATAAAATGTGATTTTGAACCATTTTTTTTTTTTTTAACTTTCAAAACACTATCATGCTCAATGAAGAATTTGAAATATTTCAAATGTGAACAAAGGTTGCAAATATAACATATAAGAGGACAACATCCAGTTCTATCATTTTTTAATAAATATATTTGAGCTTGTCTCCTATTTTACTTGGTATATCATTATCAAACTGAAACTGGCCTCATGGAGTTTACAGCCAGAACTTTAGAGGTAAATTTACAGTAGGGACTTTGTTTTTACTTCTGGATGTCATGAAGAAGTCATGCTTTGGTGCTTTTGGTGACTCCAGAGGGTTAATTCAATAACTATCATATCTGGAATATAAATAACAATCTAAGTGGGGACTTTCTGACTTTTGACACTTTAATTACATTTTGATGCTGATACTTTTGCCCTTTTACTTAAGTAAGTAAGTGGTATTAGTACTTATACTTAACCCATAAGAACCCATGGTGACACCCGTGTAACAAACACTTTAAATCTTCTATAATCTCCCATATTCAGCTTTATTCTTCACATTAACTCATTAAATCCCTAAGCGACGTATACTCAACACCCTGGTGTGGTGGTCATGTGACTTCTCCAAAATATGTGTGTGACTGGAAACAGAAATGTGAAAAGTAGCTAATTTTAAAAAGCTTATTTTTTGTTTCGAGGCTAAATTGAAACCCATTTAACAATTCTAATCCGTTAACAGGGTGTTCGTTATTGCATTTAACTTGTTCTGACCATATTTCCCAAACAAATTAAAGTCACAATTTTGATAAATGTTCTGGAGATGCAAAAGAAAAAGGCAAATTTGTGTCTCTGTAAGCAGAAAATGTGTCTATTTTTTCCCCATTTTAAAATAAGAAATATCATAAACATAAATACCATAAACACCCATTGCAACGTATATTTCACATCACAGATCTTTGACATTTAGGGGTAGTATTTTTTTTTTAAACATCAGAAATGTGTTCTATGTGGTTCACTTATAGAACACATCCTTTAAGGATAACTGGGTCCTGGTTCTTATGGGTTAAGTAAGGGATCTGAATCATTTCCCACCACTAGTATATGCAGTCATATATCCCATGGACTGTCTGTGTGTCTGACAGAACAGAGGAATGAAGGGTTCAAGACCAGGATGTTTCAAAAGGAGGTGGGGCTAGAGCAAATTCAAATCGGGAACTGAGCCTGCAGAGACAATAGAGAGAGGGTGTCATGTAACAAGAAGAGGGGGGGAGGAGAAGCAGTTCCTCAAAACTGAAGCAGGAGACGTGAAAAGCTTCAGGAATCCAGCAGAGAAACCAGGAGCATTCAGCATGTCTTCAGACCCAGACAAGGTATTTCTCTAATATCCAAAGTCTATTTTTCAAAGAGCTACATTGTGTTTTACTCTCAAGTGGGGTTAATTTCTTGTTGAACTCATAATGTTGAGCAAATAACAATGTCCTGTATGCTTTCTATGTTTTAATTTTTTTCTTTTTTTGTTAAAACATGTAGTTACCACCTCGACCAGAACTGTTTGATTTCCATGGAGTCTCAATGACCCACTTTTTCACAGACAACTGGGAAAACGTTCAAAAGTTTCAGGCCAGGCCAGATGATATACTTATTGCAACATACCCCAAAGCAGGTCGGTCCATAAACCTAAACAACCAGTGTAAATGATTTATAGCTAATGGCTGGTATGTGAATGAAGGTGAAGGGTTGGGATCATTTTTTTTCCTCTGCGCTCTCTTTTAGGAACCACATGGGTCACCTACATCCTGGAGCTGCTGTATTTTGGTCAGACAGAGAATCAAACATCTGTCCCGATCTATGAGAGAGTGCCTTTCTTGGAGATCCTCTTCCCGTCTGTTGGTTCAGGTTGAAGAGACGATCAAACATACTCACCATATTCCACATACTTGTTTTGCAGACATAGAAAAACTCATTTAAACTTCAGTATACTGTGCAATAATTTTCTGATTTTTTCTTAAACTTCAGTAATATTATCATTAAATCTGGAGGGTTCAGACAACATGATTACACAGAAATCCGTGGAATAGCCACGGAATCGCTCAAATTTCCATGAAACTGACACGGATTTCGCTACAATGCAAGTTAATGGCAGTCATATCCTGTGGCTATTCCAACATACAAAGTGATTATGTACATTCACTGAGTGAAGATTTAGAAAATAAAACATATATTTCTCGCTAGAAATGTGATCAAAATCCATTTTTATGCAGAAACAAAGTCAAAATATTAATTTTTTCACTAAAAATGAGAGAACTGTCCGCCATGTTTTTTGTTCTGACCGCCGGAACCTTGAAAGTCACGTGACTTGGAACAAACCAACAGGAACAAATATCAATGGGATGGCCACGGGATATGACTGTCATTAACCTGCATTGTAGCGAAATCCGTGTCAGTTTCACGGAAATTTGAGCGATTCCGTGGCTATTCCACGGATTTTGAGTAAAGCGAAATCCGTGGCTATTTCACAGATTCCTGTGAGACCAGGTTCGTTCAGATGTCTTTGATTAGTATCCCAAGCATAGACTGTATAAAAATAAGGGATGTGATCAGCGTGATGTCACAGATTTGTGTGTGGACACCAGTTTTGAAGCCTTGAGACTGACAATTCTGTCGATGCCATCATGGTTTAGTGCAACCGGCACATGCACAGAACAAATCAAGAGGCAGAAGGATGTACAGAGACGTCATTATCTGTATCTGTGTTCCTTAAACTGACAAAATGATCTGTCTCTGTATTCAATAATATATACACTACTGGTCAAAAGTTTTAGAACACACCAACTTTTCCAGAATTTAATTGAAAATGATGCAGTTTAATGTCTCAGTGTACTCTGAAATGAATGCACATTTGCAACATTTAAAATTCTTTATTGAGCATGATAGTGTTTTGAAAGTAAAAAAAAGATTCAAAATCACATTTTATGTTGGACTAAAGGACTAAAAAAAAGAGACAAAATGACCAAAAAAAGACACAAAATGACTAAAAAAAGAAACAAAATGACCAAAGAAAGACACAAAATGACTTACAAAGACATGAAAAGAATTAAAAAATGGACAAAATAGCCCAAGACTCCATAGAGTTCAGTTGTTAACCCATTTCTTGTTCCCTGAAAAAAGGCCTACTTGTATAATCCTGAAATGTACATTATTTTTCAGTTTTGGTTAAGCTTACCTTTTTTTATTTACCTCTGGCAGTTCACCACTTACCTTTGTACCCTTTCCTGTTTACCTGTTCATTTGACTTGAACTGCTTGAATTTTAATAAAAAACTGGAAAAATTGGGTTGTTCTAAAACTTTTGACCGGTAGTGTAAGTGAAAATTGTGAAAAAGTCAATTTCCCGTTGACTTTCGTTACAATTGGACTTCTTTTTGCAAAGAGTGGAGTCTCCCCCTGCTGACCATTAGAAAGAATGCAGGTTTAAGTGACTTAACCTTTGGCTTCACTGTTCATGCCAGGAGGTTTTTGCTTGATTACAAGACTTGATTTTTTTTTTTTTACCTCACTGCAGTCAAGAAGCTATTGAAGTACGTTACAGGATCAGGGGTTTACTTACTCCATCTTTAACTCTTTGTGCAGGAAAAGACATGGTGGACAGCCTCACCACTTCTCCTCGACTCATTAAGACACATTTTCCAGTCCAGTTTGTGCCGAAGTCCTTCTGGGAGCAGAACTGCAGGGTCAGTATGATCACAAGATGCTGAAACAGAGGACAAGTAACAATAAGCACTTATAATTGATTAAAGGCTGAATGATAACAAAGAAAGACAGTAGAATTTGAGGCATGTCATTTTGTTTTCTTCTTCTGTAGATTGTCTATGTGGCCCGCAATGCCAAAGACAACATGGTGTCTTATTTTCACTTTGATCGCATGAACATGGGTCAGCCAGAGCCTGGAGACTGGAGCAGCTACTTCCAGAGATTCTTGGATGGGAAAAGTATGTGGATAGGTTATATAAATATACTGTGTGAGACAGCTATGCAGAGATTTATTTTTCATTAATGAAGTGCTTCCATGTGTTGTTCTGTGGCCTCAGTGGTGTTTGGATCCTGGTACGACCATGTGAACGGCTGGTGGAAGAAGAAACAGACTTATTCCAATCTCCACTACATGTTCTACGAAGATATGATTGAGGTTAGTTGTTATTGTTGGTCTCTTTCTATTTTGTCTACTTTTCTCCTCTAGCAGTGATGATATCTGACGACTGTGTTTTCAGGATACTGGACGGGAAATCGACAAACTCTGCAGCTTTCTCGGTTTGTCTAGTTCAGACGAGGAGAAGAAACGAGTTACAGGTGGAGTGCAGTTTGATAATATGAAGAAGGACAGCATGGCCAACTATTCTACAAACCCAGTTATGGATTTCAAAATTTCTCACTTCATGAGAAAAGGTAATTTGATGAATAAGATAATAGATGAATGTGTGTTCAAAAACACCTTTAGCTCAATCATGTCTGACTTTCTGTGGTTCTGCAGGGAAAGTTGGTGACTGGAAGAACCATTTCACTGTGGCCCAGAACGAGAAGTTTGATGAAGACTACAAGAAAAAGATGACGGACACCACTCTTCAGTTCCGCGATGAAGTTTGAAGAAGACTGGACAGGCTCTGTACATGAATGGACATATGGCATTTCACTCAGGAGAGACCAGAAAATGCAGCAAATGTGATGATATGTATATGATATATATCTTTTTTTAATATAAAATATTATTATAACAGATGATGTGATTACATAGATAAAGTGAACTTGTAATATGAGAATACAGGATGAATATAACAGAAGATATGTGATGATTAACAAAGAAATTATATTAGAACTTGACAGAAAGTGTTTGGCCATGGCAAGATGATAACTAACAATGTAAGTGTGTTGCTTAGCTACTGGATATATGTTATCAGCTGATGAAAGCAATTGATAACATGATTGCCATTTCAGAATGCTGACTGTATGGGAAATAAAATTACAGGCCTAAGCATACAAAGATATTGTCTTCCTGACTGATCTTAAGATAGAGCTTCACTTCTGTGAATACAGTTGCCTCCATAATGTGATATCAGAGGTGTGGATCTTCTTCTTCTTCTTCTAAGTTTTTTATTCATAGGAATCCAAAAATATACAACTTACACATACTAAGTCCAATGCAAAGATCATAGTTCCAGTTTTAGTGAGACTGGCTGGTCTAAGAGGTCCTAAAGATGGCAATCCCTGAGGAGAGGATTTGCGTAATATTAAGGGCTTTGCCTAGCATATTAAAAAAAAACAAGACCAGAACACAGTTATTTTGTCACAGAAAAAAAACACATAAGTATGATCTTCTGGTGATGTGCCACATCTATGCAAGAAATCACTTTCACCTGGAAACAACAGACTGGCTAAACCATGGAGGATGTAGTGGAAATTGTATCTGCTGCTGGTGAAGAATGAAATAGAGACTTCTGCTGGCCGACAAGGTTTATTTCTTTGCAAAGAAAGGTCAATCAACACCAAGGTTATAATAGTTTTGGATTTTTCATTAGTTTTAGTTGTGCATATTTGTCTTCAAATTCAGTTAGTTTTAGTTAATTTTTAGAGTGAGTTTTCTAGTTTTAGTTTAGTTTTTATTAGTTTTAGTGTTAGTTTTAGTTTTAGTTTTTTTGTAATGGGCCCTGTGTTGGGTGCCAGATTCAAAGAGGTCATAATAAATTTTGCCTTTATTTCCTTTGGTTTATCATCTCAGCCCCAATAAGGTTATTAACTCTTACAGTTCCGAGTATTTTGAATTTTGGTTCGAGTGTAGACAGTCTCAGTAAACATATTCACCATGTGTTGCATGTTAAAATAGAAACACTGAATTATGAATGAAAAAAGTTGACAAAAACGAAAACTAAGAACATGTTCTCTATATTTTTAGTTAGTTTTAGTTAGTTTTGTAACCTCACAATACAGTTTCAGTTAGTTATCTTTTTTTTAAAAACTCTAGTTTTTATTTTTATTTCAGTTAACGAAAATGTTTTTTCAATTCTAGTTTTCGTTATTTCGTTAGTTTTCGTTTAACTATAATAACCTTGATCAACACGCGAGTGGTCAAAATGAAGAAAAACCCTGAATCAAAGGAAAACTGCCCAACTGCCCAGAGGACCTCTCCAGGTGTAAAATCTCATCTGAATATCACATTTGAAATACAAAGGGGACCTTAAAGTAGTGGCAGGAAAGGGGGAGGGAGTCTGGCATCTCAAAGTGGCTGAGATCAAAATGACTCTTACAAGGATACATGGCTATTTAAAAATGAGATCTAACTACGTATCTAAGGAGAGAGAGAACCTCATTAACAGGAGAACCTGCTGGAAACTGAAGGAAAGAAGTAAAATATGTTCCAGCTTAATCACAAGCTTCAATCACAAGGCAAATGAGCCCCTCCAAATATAAATCTGCAAAACAAGTGAGGCCTTTCTCTCTCTCTCTCTCTCTCTCTCTCTCTCTCTCTCTAACAAATGTTTATTACAAATAGGGCTGTATGGGATGACAGCAGAGATTTTCAAAGAAGAGAGTAAAACTGGATTTCTCACGTATTTGGGAAAGCAAAAAGAAAAGGGGGCACAGACCAAAGCTGCCAAAGATGATGAACGTAAAGCATTTTCCTCCATTATACAACTAATTGAGGTTGGAAGAGTTATATCAGGCATGCATTTTTTTAAGTTGGCTGCCCAGTAATAATATAAAAGGTTAGGGCAGAGCAGGGCCCCCGCCCTGTTTGCTTCTCTGCAGTACTGCTCTCCCTGGTCTTGGGTTCTTGCCAGCTCAAATAAAAGTAGATGTTGTTTTATCTAACATTTGAAGACATGATTTTGGTATTAAAATTGGCAGGCACTCAAAAGGAAATAGGAGTATGGGCACAATGAATCAAAAAAAGTGGATTCTTGAAGAAAAAGTTGTACTGTTACACATCCCATGGGCTGTGTTTCTGAGAGAACAGGGGAATAAAGGGTAAACTCTCCGGATATTTGGAAAGGGGGTGGGGCTAGAGCAAAAAAAAACATGAGCCTGCAGTTACAATAGAGAGAGTGTTATGTAACCAGAAGAGACAGGAAGGAGAACCGTTGGTTGAAAACTACAACAGGAGACGTAACAAGTTTCAGAATCACAGCAGAGAAACCAGGAGCATTCAGCATGTCTTTAGATCCAGACAAGGTATTTCTCCAAATAATCTCAGTCTATTTCCAAACAGCTGCATTGTGTTTTACTCTCATGTGAATTTTTTTCTTGTTAAACTTGGAATGTTGAGAAAACGAGAATGGACTTGTAAACTGTAGTATTTTTGAAATGCATAAAAAAAGTTAGGAGCAACCTAATTCTCTGAGCAGACCACTGGAGCTTAACTATTTATTGTTTCTCTCCTTTCTTTAAGAGCAGACATTTTTCTCTGTCTGCAGCTGACAGTGAACAATGGTTGCATTGTCATCAACACAATCAAAGAGCTGCAGTTTAATCACTCTCACACAATTGCCATATGCTTTTTATGTTTTAATTATTTTCTTATCTTTTTAAAAGGAGCAAATAAGAATGTCCTGTATGCTTTTTATGTTTTAATTATTTTCTTATCTTTTTAAAAGGAGCAAATAAGAATGTCCTGTAAGCTTTCTATGTTTTAATTATTTTCTTTTCTTTTTTTTTAAATGTGGAGTTACCACCTCGACCGGAACTGTTTGATTTCCATGGAGTCTCAATGACCCACTATTTCACAGACAACTGGGAAAACGTTCAAAAGTTCCAGGCCAGGCCAGATGATATACTTATTGCAACATACCCCAAAGCAGGTCGGTCTATAAACATAAACAGCCAGTTTAAATGCTTTATAGCTCATGAATGATATGTGTATGAAGGTGAAGGGTTGGGATCATTTTATCTTCCTCTCTGCGCTCTTTTAGGAACCACATGGGTCTCCTACATCCTCGACCTGCTGTATTTTGGTCAGACAGAGAATCAAACATCCGTCCCGATCTATGATAGAGTGCCTTTCTTGGAGATCCTCGCCCCGGCCTTGCGATCAGGTTGAACAGACACCATATTTTACAAACATTATCACAAATGTAGAAACACTGATTTAACCTTCACTTCCATGTGGTGATTTTCTGACTCTTTGATTAGTGTACCAAGTACAGACTGTGTAAAAAATTAGGGATTTGATTACCGTGATGTCACACATTGGCGTGTGGACAAGCTTTGACATAAATTGGCAGACGCCATCTTGGTTTTGTGAAAATACTGTCAATTTCATACAATTAAACTTCTTATTGCAAACAGTGGAGTCACCCTCTATTGGCAGTCAATAACCTAGGGCAGGGATGGGCAACTGGAGGTCCGGGGGCCGCATACAGCCCGCACCCTCACTTGAAGTGGCCCTCAGTACAACTACATGCATTTGAGCATGAAATCTTAAAAGTGCAGTGTAAAAATGCACAAAATGACTTCATGCAATTAATGTTGCTGTCTGCTGTTCTTGCACTGAAAAAAAAGAAATCACAGTAAGTGGTGATTTTTTATTTGCTTCAGACCTTTTGTATTCCTATTTATACTGTTATACATGCATTTGAGCACGAAATATGTTAAGTTTCTGCACTGTAAACATTTAAAATTGCAGTTTCATCATATCTGGTTAAGTGCACGCACGGTCCTATATGTGGCCCTGTGGTAGTGTTGATGAAAGACTATGGCCCCCTCCAGCATTTAAGTTGCCCATGCCTGACCTAGGGCTCTACTTACTCCATCTTTAACTCTTTGTGCAGGAAAAGACATGGTGGACAGCCTCACCACTTCTCCTCGACTCATTAAGACACATTTTCCTGTCCAGTTTGTGCCGAAGTCCTTCTGGGAGCAGAACTGCAGGGTCAGTATGATCACAAGATGCTGAAACAAAGTTATATTTGAAACACAGTAGAATTTGAGGCATGTCATTTTGTTTTCTTCTTCTGTAGATTGTCTATGTTGCCCGCAATGCCAAAGACAACATGGTGTCTTATTTTCACTTTGATCGCATGAATAAGGTTGAGCCAGAGCCTGGAGACTGGAGCAACTACTTCCAGAGATTCTTGGATGGAAAGAGTATGTGTGAATATATACACTACTGGTCAAAAGTTTTAGAACACAGCAACTTTTCCAGAATTTAATTGAAAATGATGCAGTTTAATGTCTCTGTACTCTGAAATTATTGCACATTTGCAACATTTAAAATTCTTTATTGAGCATGATAGTGTTTTGAAAGTAAAAAAAAGATTCAAAATCACATTTTATGTTGGACTAAAGGACTAAAAAAAGACACAAAATGACAAAAAAAAGACACAAAATGACAAAAAAAAGACACAAAATGACAAAAAAAGACACCAAAAGACAAAAAATGACAAAAAAAGACACAAAATGACCAAAAAAGACACAAAATGACCAAAAAAAGACACAAAATGACAAAAAAAGACACAAAATGACAAAAAAGACACCAAAAGACAAAAAAATGACAAAAAAAAAGACACAAAATGACCAAAGAAAGACACAAAATGACTTACAAAGACATGAAAAGAATTAAAAAATGGACAAAGTAGCCCAAGACTCCATAGAGTTAAGTTGTTAACCCATTTCTTGTTCCCTGAAAAAGGCCTACTTGTATAATTCTGAAATGTACATTATTTTTCAATTTTGGTTAAGCTTACCTTTTTTTATTTACCTCTGGCAGTTCACCACTTACCTTTGTACCCTTTCAAGCTGTTCATTTGACTTGAACTGCGTGAATTTCAATAAAAAACTGGAAAAATTGGGGTGTTCTAAAACTTTTGACCGGTAGTGTATATATACATACTGTATGATACAGAGACGGAGGGATTTCTCCTAAACATTACTGAAGTGCTTCCATGTGTTGTTCTGTGGCCTCAGTGGTGTTTGGATCCTGGTACGACCATGTGAACGGCTGGTGGAAGAAGAAACAGACTTATTCAAAACTTCACTACATGCTCTTCGAAGATATGGTCGAGGTAATTTATTTGCTGTTGTTGTTTGTCTATTCTTGTTGAGGCTATTTTTTCTCTTTATAGCAGTGATGATATCTGTGTTTTCAGGATACTGGACGGGAAATCGACAAACTCTGCAGCTTTCTCGGTTTGAATCGTTCGGACGAGGAGAAGAAACGAGTTACAGGTGGAGTGCAGTTTGATAATATGAAGAAGGACAGCATGGCCAACTATTCTACAAACCCAGTTATGGATTTCAAAGTGTCTCCTTTCATGAGAAAAGGTAATCTAATGCAGTAGTTCTCAACCTTTTTGAGTCGCGACCCCCAATTTAACATGCATGTTGTCCACGACCCCCGCTCACTGAACACAATCTCACACGCACAGTTCGGATCACCCAAAAAAGAAACAAAATGACCAAAAAAGACACAAAATGACCAAAAAAAGAAAACAAAATGACCAAAAAAGACACATAATGACCAAAAAGACACAAAATGACCAAAAAAAGACACAAAATGACCAAACAAAGAAACAAAATGACCAAAAAATACACAAAATTACTAAAAAAGGAAACAGAATGACCAAAAAGACACAAAATGACCAAAAAAAGACACAAAATGACCAAAAAAAGAAACAAAATGATCAAAAAAGACACAAAATGACCAAAAAAAGGAAACAAAATGACCAAAAAAAGAAACAAAATGATCAAAAAAGACACAAAATCACCAAAAGACACAAAATCACCAAAAAAAGACACACAATTACCAAAAAAAAGACACAAAATTACCAAAAAGACTAAGACACATTAACACATGAACACTTTAACACAGTGGAGACAGAGCTGACTTCCAAAATGATTTGGCGACCCCCAGAAATCATCTCGCGACCCCAATTGGGGTCCCGACCCCAAGGTTGAGAACCACTGCTCTAATGAATAAGATAATAGATGAATGTGTGTTCATAAAACACCTTTTAAAATCATGTCATGTCATGTTTCAAAAACATGCTAAATCATGTCTGACTTTCCGTGGTTCTGCAGGGAAAGTTGGTGACTGGAAGAACCATTTCACTGTGGCCCAGAACGAGAAGTTTGATGAAGACTACAAGAAAAAGATGACGGACGCCACTCTTTACTTCCGTGATATAATTTAAACAGATCAAACATGTTGAGAAGGATTTGTTAATAGGTGTGTAACATGAGAAAAAAAAGTTACTACTGCCTTTTATGTGATAAATGAGGTGCTGTCCTCTTGTTAATTATCTGAATTAAGGCTGTACACTTTATATTAGACCAGAGATTCCCAAAGTGTGGTGCGTGGACCCCTGGGGGTGCGTGAGCTGCTGCTAGGGGGTGCGCGAGATGAAAAATGTAATGGCGGTCTGATAATTACACAATTACATTTTTTCCCCCACACAATAAAGAAGTGTAAATAAACATTTCCTTTGTAAAATGTAAAATCAAAAACTGTAATATTAATTAATTAATAAATGCAGGCTATTCAAAATGCACTTCATCTTAAAATGAAGTGTAGAAGAAGTTATCTTCTTCCATTTTTCCAACCTGTGTTATGATGACGGGTTGTTTAGCTCCACGCTTATTTAAACTTGATGCAATTTCATTTTCCCAACTCCTGTGCTTTCTGCCTCTGATCCTGAGCCTGTCATCATCCTCTTTGCTCTTAAAAGTGGAAGCTTGCGCATAACTTTGTTGCATTATATTGAAACTGTGTTCAGGTTAATTCAAATGCGAGACCGTAATGGTGATTATTTAATTATATGTGTGTTCTCATTTGAGCATGATTAAACATGTCGCCTTTAATATGGCTATAAAAAAGCTTTTTGCATTTTGTTTTTTTGAAGGTGTGGGGGATTGGGGGTGCGTCAACACGGTTGGGACATAGAAGGGGGTGCGCGGCTAAAAACGTTTGGGAACCGCTGTATTAGACAATGGAAATCCAATGATCAATCACACCTATAGCGTCAGTTCTCTTTTAATATTAAATTATATATTGGCAATACAACTTTAAGTTCTCATTCATATTCATTTTGTTTTCTTCTGTGTGTGAAATCTTGAAAATTAAAATGGTACAAACAAAAAGTCTAAGAAATATTTCCAAATAAAAATGTTTACATTTTGAACAATAAACATATTGTCCTGGTCAGTTTTTAATTAGAATTACATTAAAAACCAAATTATCTCAGTCAGTGTTATTTACATTTTATACAGCACTTTTATTATATAGCAAACTTCTTTGGAATTGGGACTGTAGTTTATACTTACACTTCTATTTTTGTTTTTATAAACATCTTAATGTTTAAAGAAGCAGATGCATGGAAAAAAAAACTGATATCCCCAATTTCTAAATTAACCCTATAAAGCCTGAACCATGAAATAATTGCCAGAAAATTCAATTTTTGTAAAAACTGAGTGCTTATTAACCTGCTGACAAATTTTAATTAATAAAAAAATTGCATATATGAATTCTAATTTGTATCATATTTGATACATCAGGTCTTTTTGTGCAATTTGTTGCTCACAGTTTGTTTTTCTCGAACTAACAAAAACATATAAACCCTAACATTTTTAACCTATTAAGACTTTGACTTTTCCTTTTTCCTCAAACATGCAAAATACATACTTTTTCCATAAAACACAACATCATACATCTGCTGATATGAAGTTTTTTAATGCAGCAATGACTGATCCATTTGTGGAACCTGCATATCATTTTTGCTACATCTGGTATTTTTGTGCAATTTGTTGCTCAGTTTGTTTATCTTCAACACATGTATACATCAGGTTTTTGATGATGTAGAGGTCTCAAAAATAACTAAATAAATATGATACACTTGGCTTTATAGGGTTAACATGATTATTTTCACAGAATTTGGAGTTTTCATGCAAAAAAAAATGTTCTAGTTGGAATTTTTTTTTTTTGCACATGTTCAGAAAAACGGGGCTAATATTTAGTATTTTGGTTCCTTTAATTTTCTTTTAGGTTAGGTATGATTAATCACATGGTGAGTTTAGGGAACCTTTTGTTTACTTTGTTGACCATGACACACACTGAGCTAAATAAAAATTCTGTATGTTCCAGCTATAACAATTCATTGTAAATAAACCACACATGGAGTTGGTGGACTTTGTGGCTTAATTTCATGTTGTGCATGAAATTGCTGAGCCACAATTCATTTATTCACTTTTGTTAAACCCATATCTAAGTACCACCCTTTTACAAGGGAGTCCTGGCCAAGAAGACAGCTTTAACATTAACAGACAACAACAATAAAATACAATAACGTGGAAAATAAAAAATATAAAAAGTATAAATATAAAAACACATAAAATATTTATATCTTTACTTTCGTCAGACTGTAACTACAGTCAGATTTCTGTGAGATTAAAGTGCAAATATAAGATGGGAGTTTAACCACAATGACTTTGCAAATAAATGACCGAGTCACAAAAGGTAAGAGACGGCCAACCAGCCTTGGAGTTAAACAAACAATGTTGACTTGCTTTGTATTTAGTTACAAACCTACAAAAAAGTGCATTTTATGCAGTATATAACAAATCAAACAATATGCAGATTGATTCATATACAGCAGATAACTGTCACCAAGAAGTATAAAAAATGTGTTAGAAGCAAGTCTTCTTCTGGCCCCAAAGGAGGATTGGACTTGTTTCTGAAATTAAACCCAAACTTCAGCCTCAGCTTTTTAAAAAGATCATCAACGTGAGTTTTAACCCATAAGAACCCATGGTGACACCCGTCTAACAAACACTTTAAATCTTCTATAATCTCCTATATTCAGCTTTATGCTTCACATTAACTCATTAAATCTCTAAGTGACGTATACTCAACACCCTGGTGTGGTGGTCATGTGACTTTAACAGGAAGTGACTTCTCCAAAATGTGGCTATGACTGGAAACAGAAATGTGAAAAAGTAGCTAATTTCAAAAAAATTTTTTTTTTTACTAGACTAAATTTAAACCCATTTAACAATTCTAATCCGTTAATAGTTTGTCCTGTATTGTATTTAACTTGTTTTGACGACTTTTCCTGAACAAATTAAAGTCACAATTTTGATATATGTTATGGAGATGCATACAAAAAGGCAGATGGTTATTTGTTTTTATTTATTATTGATTTATTATTATTTTGTTACTTAAAACAAATCTTAAAAATAATTTGTTGTTAAGCAGCACTATTAATGTCACAGTTTTGATAAATGTTGTGGAGATGCAAAGAAAAAGGCAAATCTGTGTCTCTGTAAGCAGAAAACATGTCTAGTTTTTTATTTTAAATAAGAAATATTATAAACATAAATACCTTAAACGCCCATTGTATCGTATGGAGTCGTATGTCATATCACAGATCTTTGATATTTAGGGGTACTATTTTTTTTTAAAACATCATAAATGTGTTCTATGTGGTTCCACTTGGTCTGTGTTATATCCCCCATAATTTTCCTTCAAGGATAAATACGTCTGGGTTCTTATGGGTTAAAAGAAAGGCAGTTATCAAGCCAAATATCAAGATATTTATAACAGGAGACCACTTCTTGTAATCATAATAGTCAAAGTTTTCATCCTAGCATTTGAGAAATGCATTGCCTTAGTTTTGTCAGCATTTAAAACCTGTTTAAGCCAGAAAAGCTGAACTTGAACATTAAAAACAGCCTGCAATTCAATGGAAGAAACACCACAATGTATTAAACACATACAATTATGAATGATTATAATGTTGTTTGGCCTGATTTAACCTAACAAAGAGTTCACCTCTGACTTGATAGATAACACCGGTTCACATGTTTGGCCAGTTGGATACAGTGATAAAAGCTGATAAAAAGAAACAACAGGAATTGGAATAAGTGAGTTGCACTTTAAAGTGATTTGGCACATGAATGATTGTGAAGGTTAATATTTTACCCGGATTAATGATTAAAATGCGGAGGCAGATCTGGATTATTTTTCAACAGTAAACCGGAAGGGCAAAGAAGCTGCAGACTATTATTGTTGTTTTATGTATGTCACTGTGACTTTGCTTTTTACGTGTGAAGACGAGTTGATCACCTGCTAACGGTAAGAAATGCTTCTGTGGGTCGAATCTGAAAGTAGTAACAAAGGACTTGTGTGGTTGTTTGACTTAGAAGACTTGAGACACAGACAATAGAGCTCAGCTGTATGATTTTAAAGTACTCCAATCAGTCAAGTCAAGTCAAGTCAAAGTTTATTTATAGAGCACATTTAAAAACAACCTCAGTTGACCAAAGTGCTGTACAGTTATTAAAATAGAATAAATCATACACAAATAGGTATAAATAAAAACAATAAAAACAATGAAAACAATAAAACAGTAAAAACAATAAAATAAAATAGAATAAAATAGTAATAAAAACTCAATCCAAAACAGTGTAAGAGATAAAAAGACAAATAAAAGGGTAAAAAAAGTAAAAAAGAAAGCCAAGGATTCTTGCCTAGCTGGGACTGAAAGCCAAGGAGAATCAGTAGTATTTGGAACACATTACTTGATTTGAGTAACCTATTAGAATGTGTAACATATGCACTTCTCAGAGTATGTATTTAGTGACCTATAGTGAAAAAACTTCAAAAGTAACCCTCCAAATACTGTGATCAGTGGTGGTTCTAGACCAGTGTTCCTGTGGGGGCCAAGGAGGGGCCAGTGTTTAATCAGAGGGGCACAATAAAAAACCGCAAAGATGATATCTAAGCATTCAAAACCTTTATTTTAGCTTATTTAAACATCTCATTTAAGTATATTTGGAAGATACAAATACACTGAAACAATGAGACTCACCAACAATAACAATTATTTTTGTACAACAATGACATTTTCTCATTTTTGTGCACAATAGCCTTTTTTATGTGCAGGACAGGAAGTGCAGGACAGTAATAATGATCTTATTTTATATTTCCACAAGCTTTAATTGAACAATTAAACTATGAAACAATGTACACATTCTGGGTTCCCTTTGTCAACAATGAGGTATTGTTTGAATAAAAAATAAGTAAGAATTGTTCTGTCGTTCATCGTTTTTCATCATTTTATTATTAATTTGACACAGGGGCCACAGCAGGGGCCAAGGGCTTCTTCACAGGGGCAGGGGCCCCTGTAGGCCCCTGTGTATAACCGCCGATTTATGGAAACTTGATAGCACTCACTCACCACACATACAAATACCATTATGAAAATAAACAATACATTAAACTGAGGTTGAGGAAATTGTAAATAAACTGAGGACAGTCAGTTAACCCTCCTGTTACGTTTTTTCAGGAACAGTAATATCCCGGGGCATGTTTAATTATCCAAAAGTGTCAAAAACTAAAAGATCCCAATAATTAATAATAATAATAATAATAATAATAAACAACATTGTTTATATTTCAATATTTAGTGCAATGGTTCAATGAGGATAATTCACTCGTTTTTCGTTAAAAAAAAATGCAGGTTAAAACTTTTTTTTATGTACATCGGAAAGACCTACATATAAAATACAATGGTTTTACATCACATTGATTTTTTTATTTTTTTTTATTTTACTAAAAATCTTTTTATGAAAAAATACTTTTAACTATTTTATTTTTAGATTTTTTATTTTGAAATGGGTCAATTTGACCCGCAACATAACAGGAGGGTTAACTACACAAAGAGGTTGTGCACCTGTAAAAGCCTGGCGGTGGGCCATGAGAAAAGCAGCAAAAAGATACAGACACCACAATCACATCTTCACACACCTTTGACAAATCATGGTTAACTGCTGCAAAACAAACACATAAGCAGATAAGCAGGGGCAGTCACATTTTAACCTGCAGCTTAAACTTTAATCACTGACTCAGAAAAATATAAAATATCATAAAAATGCAGAAATAAACTGGAGTGGGTCTTAAAAAGCAGTAACAAAGGTTACGTTGGAAGCCTTGAGTTCAGCGTTACACTCGTCGCCATCTTGTTTCCGATACGGGAAACAGACCATATTTGGACTGTGGAGGAGGAGAGGGATCTGATCACTGACTACAGCCTCTCTACACCTCAACCTGACTGAGAGAAGCCGCTGCTAATTCATGTTAGCATTAATTGGAGCATTAACTGGGATGTTAGTTTTGGCTAGCAAAAAACAAAAAATAAATGTACGTTACTGACCTCAGAAAACTGAGCAGCGACTCCTTGGAGTGTCTGTTAGTCCAACCAAACGCTGAACAAGACATTTTTATTGAACAAAACGTTCAAATAAACTGTCATTAAGTGAAAATACAGTGAAAGGGTCAAAATTATGATCTGATCTGTAAACGTCCTCTTTTCTATCTATATAACGTTATATATAACTTTATTGACACGTTGCCGTGGATACGCATTGCTCTGCTTCTCTCCTGATGACGGCTTGTCTTATAAGTGACCTGTCAATCAAAGGTAGCCCCGCCCCAAATCGTATGACTCTTTATCTTCTATTTTCTTCTAAATGTTGCCATTATTAGAACTATTGACATCAAATTTTCTTGAAGATGATTTTTTACTAGCGATTGAGACCATAGTGTTGTCCTTAAAAAAATTTCTGAGGTAATAAATCAAGTGAGAAGTTTTCAAATTTTGCACTGAAATGAATGGACAGAATTTTTTTGCAGCCAAACTTAGCGCCCCCTGCTGGAATTTTCGGCAGAATGCAGCTTAAAGCACTTCCTGGTTTGCGTCTATGGCTCAGACACGGAGATTGCCGCCTGGGGCATAGACTGTATATAAATAAGGCTATGGGTATTGTGTTTTAGTTTGTAAGTCTATGCAACATGGATTAAATTCAAAATAAACTACTGGAATTTTAAATCTAAAATAAGTAATTCTCACAGATGGAGCTCCCGGCTCGGCCAAAAATGTTTGACTTCCATGGAATCTCCATGAGCAGGAACTTCACTGACAACTGGGACAACGTGCAGAACTTTAAAGCTAGACCAGATGATATTCTCATCGTTACTTATCCTAAAGCAGGTGGGTTTGTGTGTGCAAATGAATGAAACTATTATAATTGTATACAAATTGTATTTTAATTCTTTCATATTATGATGAATATTATGATGAATGTCCTGGATTCATACATATCTTATTGTCATGCCACTGAACGTAATGTGTACATGTAATGTGTACATAACCAGAAGCCAGTAGGAGTAGTAGCCACCACAATAAGAAATACATAAGGACTATTTAAAAACCCATACACCTCATATTTATTGTATATAAATTGTTCTTTTACTTTTTTTTCTTACTTTTGATACTGTGTGCTTTTTAACCTGTTTGCTGCCGGAAACTCAATTTCCCTGAGGGAGCCATCCCAAGGGATCAATAAAGTTTTATCTATCTATCTTATCTATGTGTTTTAATCTCAGGAACCACATGGGCCGGTTACATCCTGGATCTTCTGCATTTTGGGCAGACGTGTCCAGAGCGTCAGGCGTCCGTCCCTCTCCAGGACAGAGTGCCATTTCTTGAGTTTTGCAAACCACCTCGACCCAAAGGTTGAATCACAATCAGAGTCACTCATATCACTAATATTGCATTGTAAAAACTTTAACCTCCACTTTACCTCCATAAATTATTCAACTTGTATGATTGATTGTTTAATAGTATTGCAAGCAGGATCTATTTTATAGGTAGCTGTACAAAGTCGTGACAAAGGATTCTGGGAGCAACTTACCTCACATCAGTTTTGTTCGTATACATGCCCTTAATATTGTGTGATGGGATCAACAGGCTGTTGGATGTGGAAACGGTCAACTATTTGCTGATGTGTTTGTGGTCCCTTGTGGGCAGTGATAAACAAGTTGTAAACACATCAACATGTCACCTTTTAAGTTCAGTTTAGTTGCTTATTGACTAGAGATGCACGATATTGGATTTTTTGCCGATAACCGATATGCCGTTTTTTTAAACTCATTTAGCCGTTGACCGATACCGATATTTTTTTCCGCGCACAACTAATACCCACAATCAGGGCAAACTTGGCCAATTTCCCAATTAACATAATAAGTAAACATAACCTGTGTTCACTGGGAACATGTGAAAAGTGCAACTGTACAGCAATTAAACCCAAATTGAATAAAACAATAATACATGTGCCTTACAGACTGCTGCTTAAATTCAAATTTAACTTTAAACAGGAGCCCAATATGTGACGACTCAATCTGCACCGTGCAAACAAAATCACAAAAAGGACAAAAAATATAAGCAGCTTCAGTCCCTAATCAGAACATAAATAAATAGGTGGGCTCAGACTACACTGCACAATTCTATGAGCTACAAACAAGGTGCAACAGAGGTGATGTGCACCACATTATAGTTCATTTTCAAGCCAATATCGGCCGATACCGATAACGTGCCGATCAGTGGCGGACTCAGACTGTTTGAAGGGCAGAGGCGAATAAATAAAAAGGGCATCTTCTGCACAACAAGAGTCCCACCAGCAGCAAAAAGTTATGATTCATCATGTATGATGAAAAAGTCCTCTTCCTTGATTACGATGAGCATTAAGTTAAAGGAGATCCAGATCAAAGTAATTAATGATATGGTACTGACAATTAAAACCACCGAAACCGAACCATGTAGGGGGGTCCAGGGGCATGCAAAATTTGTACATTTTTAAGTAAAATGCATCAATTTTGTGCACTTTGAGAGCTACAGAGCGCGCTTTTTCAACCATGGAGGCACGAGGGGGGCACATCCTGTCGTTATGGATCACCTGATTGTAGCTAATCCAATATTCACTCTTTTTTCACTCTATTTTTTGGTCTCCTCCACCGAGTCCTGAGTGAATCATCTGGCCATTTAGCTGCTAAATGATCCACAATGTTCACCAGTTTGTTGCTAACCTTGTCTGCAGTTTGGGACTGAGCAGGAAACTTACTGTCAGTATTTACAGTGCCCATTTTAAAAATGCCAGTTCAGAACAGGTCAGATGCCTGGCAAAGTAAGATGTCTAAGTGTATCTTGTTGTTTGGTGTGTAAACGATGCATGAGGTTAGTCACTGACTAATGCTTCTCTTCACAAAGGTACAGACCTTGCAGACCAGCTTCCCACCACACCTCGTCTCATTAAAACTCATCTACCAGTCCAGCTTATACCCAAGTCCTTCTGGGAGCAAAACTGCAGGGTAAATATTATGCGCATGCAGTATGTAGCCTGAGAAATATGCAAGTTATGTATGTTTGGCAACACTTTCTATGAAGCCCATATCTATAATGCATTATAAACACACTTATAAATCATTATTATCTGCGTATTACACTGTATACATTATAGCACTCATGCATATCCATAATCAATTATAACAAAAATTAAAGCATGTTATGAAGCATTTATAATGACATTAGAGTAATACTTTTTGCAAGCCCCTGTCTATCATGTATTGTTGTATTGTGTGTATATAATGTACAGTGCATTAAAGGGTTAGAATTAGCCTACATCAGTGGCTGACCAGCAATTATAAAGTATTATGATACTTGACCTCATAATGTGTTACGATCATTTTAATGACAGTTGCTGAACCTTTAATTATGACATAGAATTAGATAGATAATAATGATTTGTTTTCTCTTTCTGTAGATCGTCTATGTGGCTCGTAATGCAAAGGACGATGTGGTTTCCTTTTACCACTTTGCCCGCATGAACCATGGCTTGCCAGAACCAGGAGACTGGAGCACCTTTCTGCAGGATTTCATGGAGGGAAAGGGTGAGTTCAAAGTGGTTTCAGCGCCAATATCGTGTAATTCCCTAAATGTCAGCTCAATTCTTATTCTGTGGCTTCAGTGGTGTTTGGATCCTGGTACGACCACGTGAACAGCTGGTGGGAGAAGAAAGAGTCTTATAAAAATCTTCACTACATGTTTTACGAAGATATGATTGAGGTGAGCTGAGGTTGTGGGTTGGTTTCAAGAAGTCTGTTAATCTTCAAAATAGCCTTGATCATGTTATGAAAAATGTCCACTGTGTTATTCATTAAAAAAACCAAATGTTTTGAAAATGGATTCTATAGGCTATACCTCTGCTGGTCATTCAGTTTTTTGGGGAAATATTCACTTTCTTGAGGAAATTTAGATGATCGTGTCTGTAAGGAAAATAAGAAGCAAGCTGAAAACGTCCAAGTCTGAAAGTGAAGCCAATACAGAAGTGCCTTAACCCATAAGAACCCAGACCCAGTTATCCTTAAAGGAAAGTTATGGGGGATATACCACCATTTCTGATGTGTTTTCAAAAACACTATCCCTAAATGTAAAAGATCTGTGATGTGACAAACATTACATTGGGCGCTTATAGTATTTATGTTTATAATATTTATGTTTATAATATTTCGTATTTTAAAATAAAATAAAAACTAGACACAAATTTGCCGTTTTCTCTGCATCTCCACAACATCTATCAAAATTGTGACATTATTAGTTCTGTTTAACAACAAACTATTTTTTAGATTTGTTTTTAAGTAGCATAATAATAATAAATCGATAATAAATAAATACAAATACCCATGTGTCTTTTTGTTTATCAAAATTGTGACTTTAATTTGTTCAGGAAATATGGTCAAAACAAGTTAAATGCAAAACAGGAAACCCTATTAACGGATTAGAATTGTTAAATGGGTTTAAACTTAGCCTAGTAACAAAAAATAGAAGATTTAACGTGTTTGTTACACGGGTGTCACCATGGGTTCTTATGGGTTAAACCTGCATTTTTTCTAATGGTCATCAGCAAGTCGCAACTGTACTGTGCGCTCATTGGTTTGTTAGTCTTTAATTAAGATGTGGTCAGGTACATTTTTGGAGCTCTGTTATTTTGAGGCAGTAGAATGCAAAATATGCCATTGACCAACAAAAACCTGGTCTAAAGTCAATGGTGCAGCATTTTTCTTGCACCTATATTGGGTGGTTCCTGATGCAAACCTGTTACACACAGTAGTGCTCCTCCTTGGGTAATCGTTATTATGGCCCCAAATTTAATTGAGGCAGAAAGCCACTTGCGTTTACAGGATCCGGCATTTAAATAGCAATGTCCAGCCACACCTGGCTTTTGAAGGTAATAGTAATGACATGTTACGCCCAAAACACACCTATGATTAATCAACAAACCAACCCATTTGCCCCTTGCACCTTTCTTTGTACCCAGATTATTTGCTGTTCAACAACATGCACTTTATACCATTTAAACCTCTAGTACCCAGTATAATGCTAAAAGAGATGTGTCGGCATAATATAGCCTCTTTAAGACTGGATGTTGGTCAGATATATTACTATGATGCACTGATTTTCATATGGACTTAATTACTGTGCAATATTCTTTTTTAGATATACTATACTTGGCAATGTGCAATTTGTGCAATAAATTGTACTTCAACGTGCAATATATTTATGAACACTGCATAGCATCATATCTGCTTCTGGCAAATTGAATTGTATTGAAGACTGTGCACCTTACCTTCCTTTCTTGCCTATGTTTACATTATATCATATATATTTTTCTTTACATTTATTTGCCTATGTATGTTTATGTTTAAATTGTATATTTTATATTTCATACACTACTGGTCAAAAGTTTTAGAACACACCAACTTCTCCAGAATTTAATTGAAAAATTATGCAGTTTAATGTCTCAGTGTACTCTGAAATTAATGCACATTTGTAACATTTAAAATTCTTTATTGAGCATGATAGTGTTTTGAAAGTAAAAAAAAAGATTCAAAATCACATTTTATGTTGGACTAAAGGACTAAAAAAAGAAACAAAATGACCAAAAAAAAGACACAAAATGACTAAAAAAAGACACAAAATGACCAAAAAAAGACAAAATGACTAAAAAAAGAAACAAAATGACCAAAGAAAGACACAAAATGACTTACAAAGACATGAAAAGAATTCAAAAATGGACAAAATAGCCCAAGACTCCATAGAGTTAAGTTGTTAACCCATTTCTTGTTCCCTGAAAAAGGCCTACTTGTATAATTCTGAAATGTACATTATCTTTCAGTTTTGGTTAAGCTTACCTTTTTTTATTTACCTCTGGCAGTTTCTGGAATTCTGGAAAAATTGGGGTGTTCTAAAACTTTTGACCGGTAGTGTATATATTTTATTTATTGTTGCACTGCCTTTTGGAGTCAGATCTCATTGTACACAATGTGTATAGTGATTATAAAGGCATTCTGTTCTAATCTAAGTTACGTGTTACAAGGGTGACGCTAGGATTCTTACCTTTTCTGCAGGACACCAGACGAGAGATTGACCGACTCTGTTCTTTCCTTGGTTTGGTTCGTTCAGCTGAGGAGAAAGAAAGAGTCATAACTGAAGTGAAGTTTGACAATATGAAACAAAACAAGATGACCAACAATTCCCATGTCCAAAGCATGAACCAAAGGTTGTCTCCTTTCATGAGAAAAGGTATAGTGAAATTGAGAAAAAAGTTCCTTGCTTATCTGTTTGCACCAAAATATGCATATTTATCACTTATTTTATTTATCAGTTAGCTAAATGATGCTCTCTGTTTCTCCAGGGAAAGCTGGGGACTGGAAGAACCACTTCACTGTGGCCCAGAATGAAAGGTTTGATGAGGACTACAAGCAGAAAATGAAGAATCCTACACTGCAGTTTCGCATGGAAGTTTAGAAGCTGTTCACTGCATAATGTCTTAATCCGTCATTACTTTAGTAATAATGTTGATGTTACTGAGTCAGATGCTAAATTTGATTGACAAAATAGATCAAATTAGTGTGGGACAATTATCCTTATTGTGATTTTGACTTCTGAATGTTTTATACTTTTTTATCTCCTGTTATGTGTTTGGAAATCAGCTTTATGTGACTCATTTCAGCCCTGCAGCCCGCCACCAGGGGGTGATTGAGATATTTTGGTCAAACTTGTGTGGAGCTGTCATGTCGTCCATCTTTCCATCAAGTCAAGCTGCAGCACGGCAAATGTGGCATTTTAACCCTTTGATGCACAACATGGGTCTAAAGAGACCCGACTAATTTTTTAATTTTCTATATATTTGCAATAAATGAATTTCATCATTTAATATTCCAGGTTTTCCTAAATCAACTTGTTTTTGATCATCAAACATCCTAATTTTTTGTTTTCATTTCTTACTTTTTGAATAAAAATCCTTTTTGTATCACTACTCTTCCAATGCACAACATGGGTCAAACATTTAATTATGGGGCATTGTGTGTATAATTTTAAGGAAAATTTAATCAATTTTGGAATCAGGCTGAACCATAAAAAAATGTGGAAAAAGTGAAAACCTTCCAGATACAGTGTATGTGTGACAAAATGATACATAGACATGTTAAATATATTAAGTACCGTGATATGAGTGCGGAAAGTAACTATTTGAAACAAATTACTATTAGTATATATATTATATTATAGTATTAAGTCATTTAATTTTTAATCAAATTTGGATGAATGAGTCATTTTTCACCCATGTGTGTATTAGAAGGGTTGTCCATATGTTGTGCATCAAAGGGTTAACCAGCCTACTTTAAGTTCAATATAATTGCACATGAACAAAGACAAGTGGGGAACTGACATCAATAATAAGAAGCATTAAAATTAGTATAAACACAAGATGGTATTCTAATGCTCTTCCTTTGATAAAGTAAGTACAGAAATTTAAATTTTCTACATAAAGCAAATGAAGAATGGACAAAAACCTATTGACAGTTTGTCACCACAATGCACCAAAAACATTGATTTGCTCTTTAACTCTATGGAGTCTTGGACTATTTTGTCCATTTTTGAATCCTTTTCATGTCTTTGTAAGTCATTTTGTGTCTTTTTTTGGTCAATTTGTGTCTTTTTTAGTCCTGTAGTCCAACATAAAATGTCATTTTTTTTAACTTTCAAAACACTTTCATTCTCAATAAAAAGGTTTAAATGTTGCAAATGTGAACAACGGTTGCAAATCTAACATATAAGAGGGTTACATCCAGTTCTATCATTTTATTCAAAATATATTTGAGCTTGTCTCCAGTTTTACTTGGTATATCATCATCAAACTGAAACTGGCCTCATGGAGTTTACAGCCAGAACTTTAGAGGTAAATTTACAGTAGGGCTCCACGCTGCTTTGTTTTCTAGTCTGGATGTGATGAAGAAGTCTGGATTTGGTGCTTTTGGAGACTACACGTCACAAGCTGAGCCTCAACTTCTATCTGGTGTATTAATCTAGTCAACCAATAGGTGGCACTTTGGTAACACTTTACAATAACCATCATTTATAAATGGTAAACAGATAGTTTATTAATGTTTAATCATCATTTCTAAACCGTATATAGGTTGTTTAAAATGGTAAATACATATTTTTATAATGTTGAACTAACTAAATCATTTATAAATGGCAAATAGATGGTATATTAATCTAAGTTTGTAGTTATTTTACCATTAACAAACCAATAAATTATAATTAATAGTTTAGTTTTAGTTGCACCCAGTGTAACATTTTTAACACCATATTAAGTATGTTAATGATTTTGAAATGATTGATATACCTTTAAGAAATTGGTTGAAAAACATTTAAAGATGAAATATGTATAGCACTTTGTAAATGGTTAATACTTGGTTTATAAACCATTTATAAACATTACTTAGTTGGTTATTGTAAAGTGTTACCGGCACTTTTGACTTACCCGAAATATCCTAAGAACAGTATGAACCATGCTAAAGTTATAATACAACCAACATAAGCCCTTCCAGCAGGATTTTGTGACATCACAAACAACTTGGAGCTGATCCTGGTCCAGTTTAGAGCGTACACAAGTTTTATATAGAAACCTGATTCCTCCAGTGCACATAGAGTGAGAATGAAAAGAGAAAATCACACTTGTTCATTATTATTGCTGTTTTTCTTGTTTGGTGGCTGGAAGAATCATTGCATTGTTTAAAGATTAGGGAAAAACCTTGATGTTCAATACTGCACAGCTCTGTATAGCTTATTCTTATGCAAAATACATTTAAAACAAATAATAAACAGCAGTGATAATACATTTTCTTGTTTTTTATTTGAATCCAGACATGAAATGCAGCAAGGAATACAAGAACAAAAGTTCAATGAGCAAAATAAACAAATGAATCTAATACTTTACTTCAGCACTGTGACTACAGACCGGAGGGGGCACATTGATCGTATTTTCTATGGCACATACTGCTTGTTTGAGGGGAAACACTGCGGGTGCTGGAGGCACCACCCTGGTTATCAAGTAAAAGAGGTAACAGCGAGTACACAGTTTCATTGGAATGTAGACAACAACACAAGGCCATTGTACTGTAAATACTAAACAAGTCAAGCATCTCACATCACTGGGAGGTACTGCAAGTCACCCTGAGGTAACCGGAAAACAAGTCATGTTCTGGCTCTCATCAGAAACAGAGGCGTGAATTAAGTTTAACCCATTGAAGCCTGGAAAGCGTTTACGTCGTTTTGTAGTATTTGTATAAGCTCTCAAATACTTTTTGAATTTCATTTCTATCTGCTACAGAGGCTGAAAAATCTATTATTTAGTAGAAGAGTTCACACTTTTTTCCCCCAGATTTTTCCAGAATTTCCAGAAAATTAGAGGCTTATTTTAAAACGCCCAGCGGTTTTTCAGGCCTCAATGGGTTAATCCAAAATGATATTTATCCACTTTCGAAAAATGTCACTTCTTGAAACAGCTGGGTAAATATTCACAACAGCAATGCAAGATAGCATTCCGGTAATCATCTTGAAAATTAAAAGATGTTGGAAAAAATTTTAAAATGTAAGACTGTGGAGGACCTGCTGTGTTTTCAGGATCACCAAACAGACTCAAGTCGATTAATAGACTAAAAATGGTTCCACATGAAATCTTTTGCTTCTTTCCGATATCATTAACTTAAAGAAGAGTTATAAATCCTGCAGACCATGGCGATTTGTTTTTAATTTAGCATAACCTGCAGACAAATGTCTATCTAGCACATCACAGAGAGTCCTTGGCTCACCTCTGTCACATGTCTGCATGTACTGAACAGTTCACAATCTGATGTTGAGATCACATAACGGTCTGCACAGCTCAGACACATAAGCAAAATCACTTTAGATTGTCTTTCACAGTAACAACTACTACTATGTTTCAAATACACCTTTATTCATGAACATCAAAAATAGCATTATTTACATTGTTGCTTATACATTATGTATTTGAAAGATATTTTTCTCTTGAGTAGTAAAATACTAGCACTAAACACTAGTGCTCAGGCTTTAGAGTTAAGTGCTTTGTTATGTCTATTATACGAGATCTGAGGTTCATGCCAAGCCAGTCTGATGTGGTGCAGCCCTGCAAAGCCGTGTAGCATTTAACTAGTTAACACATGAGTCTGATTGATTTAATGCAACTGATAGGATTATGATTATGTTGAATATTATTTGTCAAACCCTGTGAAAATGCAGTCAGAGGCTTTTATTGTACGTAATTATTGATTAACAGAACAACTTAACAAGATGAAATGCATTAACTTCGCAGGCGAATGGTTGAATTTCATTGTGAAGTTCAGCTACAGCTAAAAGCCTCAGCGACAGTTTCACACGTAAGCATGTCCCCGGCCGTTGTTTACTGTCTGCCTCTTTATGCAACCAGCTTCACATTAACATACAAGGCAGACTGGACAACAACAACAGCAGCAGCACGTTAAGAGCTTAGAAATAGTAATCCGTAGCTGAGTCACTATGATACTGGTAAGACGCTATAGAGAGTTAACCCAAATAATGGGTTTATAGAACCATAAAAATATCACGGAACCAACCAAGGTTATGTATGTATGGCACATCTTTACATCACAAAGCAAATAGAAATATGGAAGACAGCGGATAAACTCGAAAAGCAATGTAATTCACAATTGTTGATATGCAGACGTTTTTTCACAGAAACAATAGAAATGGGACCTAAAGACGCGAGGAGCCACATAAGTCTTTTACCCTTCAAACTTCACAAGCGGGACCCTGCTAGGAGCCATTATTAGGACTGGTTAAAATGTATGTATGGTCCCAGTGTACTTTTAAGTGATACCAGTGTTATGCAGGTGTGTGTGTTTAAGAATATCACACTAATACGTGTCGCTACAACTGTTTTTCTTACGGTATAGTGCATCTGGTGGCACTGCTCACTTTTCAGCGCAATGTCACAATACTACTTCTTTCCCACTTCCTGTTTTGATGTTGGTAGATAGAAGTTGAACGATATAATTCAAGGTCACTAATCAGCAAACGCATGCATGGAGTCGTGTGAGCAGCGAGGTGAATCTCTTTGGTAAGTTCAACTTTCCTCTTGTCTTCGAGACAAATTTGACATGGTTTTAAATGTTTTATATCAGACATTTGGGTCTCTTTTATTGAATTTTCACAAAACAAAAGCCAAATCAAGTTGGCTAAAATGATGTAACACAGAATTAGGAAATAATGTATACTTGATGCTTTGTAAACAATCAAACAAAATCTGGTTCATTTTTACCTTGGAGGGCAAAAGTTGCAGAGTCAACGGGAAGACAAAAGAAAGATAATGCCGTTTCCTTTGCATATAAATAGTTTAGCTTATCTAGTTAGCTGTTGCACTGTGAGAGAGCTCCACCAGGCTGTTTTTGAAGTGGCCTCACTTGTAGCGACTCGTATTTGTGTGACCTCCCCTCAAAACAGGACAAGAAGAGAAGGAAATTTATATGTGTGTGAAAAAGAGATGGAAAGAGCTGTGTGCTATGTTGTTTATCTGTGCTATATCTCCCAGTTTTACTCCTAGAGTAAGAGTTATACAATATCGGTTCCACAAACACAATTGTTAAACCCTTTTAACAAGATAAAAGGCAACTAGGTGATATCCTTTAAGGTCATCACCAAGAGACACTTTTACATAGTTTCCCTCTTCTAAAAATAATTCACCTTTTAGGCAGCTCAAAGATCAGATTTTGTCCAAGTCTTAGTCGGGAACAATATTTGTTGAATGGGTGTTTGATGTGCGGTAATTGGTCCTCATGTCCAGAGTTTGGTTCATAAGTCAATGATCTCACTGCTAACACTGGCAGAGTCGTCATGGCGGCTGACCTCTAGGTAACTCCGTGAGCCCACCGGCCTCCCAGCCCTCCCCCGCACCCTCTCTGAGTCAGGGGTGATGAACGGCCGCGTGTCGTCCACTCCATCGTCCCCCAGATGCCCCGTTGATGTTCTGGAGGGACGGAGTGACACGGGGCAGGACACCGATGAGGGGACGCTTCCTGCTGCGTTCCCAGCCCACCTGTGACCCTGGTGGGAAGGCGTTGGGGGAGCAGTCACCTGCCTGCTGGGCACGCTGCTGAGAACGCTGCCCCCCAGTGGCATGGAAGACTCTGTCGGGGCATCGCTGCTCTCAGAAAGCATCTGAGGATCACTGTTCCTGCGGAGCCAGGGCCCCTGGCTGATCCCTGATCCCGGGGAAGGGGACTGTGAAGTTTGGTTAAAAGGATGAAACAAGCTCCCTCCTCCTAGCAGGTGCTCCCTGTGCAGGGCCTCGTCAATGCTACGGGTCAGGTCAATGGGAGATGGGGGACGCAGATCGAACTCATAAAGAGACAGTGACGTGTCCCTCTCCTGATCCAGACTGCCACTCACTGAGCGCTGTGGGGGCCGGCCCAGTGCCTGCAGTCTGAGCAGGGAGCCTGTGGAGCAGTCAGACACGCCTCGTTCTGCAGAGAGGCCTCGAGGGTTGCGTCCCCGGTTACTGTCTTTGACGCAACGTGGCTGGGCGTTGGCCTGCTCGTGGTTCTGGTTCCTGATCAGACTCTTGCTGATGTCAGCTCCAGGACGCTCCTGGCCAGTCCAGTTGTTAGGCACCTCCCCTGGTCCTCCCCCTCCACCTCCTCCACCTCCTCCACCTCCTCCCAAGCCATTACTGTCAGACTTTCTGCAAGGCTTCCCCCTCAGGCTTTGGACGATCTTGGACCAGCAGGTATGTCTTTGAGTGGAGCCTGTAGATTGGCCAGGGGACGGCAGATCGCCCGCCGCTCTGCAATCTGGTCCACCCTCCTCTCTTCCACGGCAACCTTGAGGCCTCCAGAACACCCAGGAACTGAGGAGTAGGAGGGAGAACCCCCAGGCCAGCTCCAGGAGCCGGGCCCAGAAGTGCACAAGCCACCATCCCCAGTTGAAACGCGTCCAGTTCCCTAGCAGTCCGTAAAGCCATAAGGTGGCATGAACATGCAGTCCACAGCACAGTGCTCCAAGAACGGCACACACTGCCAACACTCTCCCCAGAATCACCCCTAGCCTCCTGCTCCCTGTCCAAGCCTTCCTCCTGGCCTCTTCAGGGACTCCAGGGTGGGGAATGGAAGGGCAGCGTATACGTGGGAACACATAGCAGAGGAAGCCCAGACAGAGAGCCAGACCCCAGCAGAGGGACAGAACCTGCAGGGTGACGGGCACCACAGGGGACAGAGCTGGGGAAAGCAGATCAGCTGCCAGCAGCAGGGTACACTGCAACACTGCCAACACGGCCACCAACGGGGGGCGCTCCAAAGTGGAAGGTAACACACTCACTCCTGCCACCCTCAACGCCAGCAGAGCCACGGCAGCCTGCGTCCAAACCAGCAAGTGTAGAGGCAAGTTGTAGAGGGCCGTGACTGCAGGGCGAGGGAGGAATTTCCGTGTGCCATAGGGGTCTATGAGAAAGAGAGCTGCCCTAAGGCCTCCAGCCAGAAACAATAGAGCATTGGCGAGTGCAAGAGCCCCTCGATGAGGACAATTTGCTCCAGGGGACAGGGTGAGGCCCAGAGCAGCTCCAGCAAACAGGAGGAGGAAGAGGCTGGCTGAGCCGTAGACATGCAGCTCCCAGGCGAAAGCCAGTGTCCGGGTCAGGTCCCCCCAGTAGAGAAGTGTTGCATTAGTAGACGGACCGTTGCTGGGAGAGGGGGCTGGATTAGAAGTGGAGTAGGGAGCTTGGTGAGGATGTCCTAGAAGAATGGAACGGTTCCTCTGACCAACACCAGCCTGATATGTGGGGCTGAACCTTATTCTGGTGACAGGTACAACACCAGTGGCAAGGAAGGACGAGGTCCCTGCAGGAAGAGAAACAGAGGTTTGGTTTTTAGTGTTTTAAGCAGAGTATAAGAGTACATGAAATACAATTCAGAGCCACTAGAGGGGTGTAGCTCACCATCAAAGTCATGAGCTAGAGCCAGTTTGTCATTGTAACTCAATCGTTCTGCACAGACACATTATCCCAGGTCTACATATAATAACATTAAGACAAGATCTAATGAAAATAGCCAATTTGTACACTCTCTATAACAAGTTTTTTTTTAATCTTATTAAATTTGCATCACTTCTTTTCTCCCTGCTCTCTGCAAGTATCAGGTAAGTGTGTGCTGTATCCCACTAGCTAGTTGAGTATGAAAATAACAAACCTAAACCATAATTCATGCCCCTTTGTGTGAGCAGAAACAGATTACACATTGTGCATGTACTAAATAAGGCACACTCACAATTGCACATGTATTACAAAAACAAGGTAGAGTGCATGACCTAACACCAGCCTGTCAGGTGAGTAGAATGTTTTTCATATTCGAGCCAATATCATTTAATAGCAATGCCGTGCAATAGCAACCATAACATGCTGTAAATCTCTAAAGCATGATTTAAAAACCATGTCACCACATAATCACATTATATACACGCATTCATAAGACGTTATGCTGAGCATCAGGATAACTGAATAGTAATTGTGTGGCTTAATTGGATTAGATTATGTAATTAACAAGAACATCTTCATTATGTAACAACAGTGTCATAAAGCAGGCACGAAAGCTCTTTGTTCAAATTTGCAGTGTTATACAATGCATAACTACCTCACGGGAGGAGACAACACCTTGACAATGTGGCATCTCATTATCCCCCTCTCATTTTCTTATGCAACCACATTCTGCTGTTTGTTCAAGGCACTCCACCTTATTCTCCTGCAAAACCCTGGGAACACCCAACAGCATTATAATCATGGGGCCATTCATCCCCGAGCGTTTCATTAACTACTCAGATGTAAAGATAACACGAGGCATACAAAACATTGTAAGCGACATGAATTGATGTGAATAATAACACGAGAAAATATAAAGACTGTGTTGCTTCCACCATGTTCTGACTCAAAACGAAACTTAAGATACACAGTCAGTTACCATAGTTACCACTATATAGTGACATCACAATGTAAAATTTAAATCATAGAAACATTTTTAACCCTTTAAACATTATTAATTGTATATTTTAAACTAACATACTCTAAGCATTGCATGAATTACAATGAAATTATCATAATTCATTTTTTTTACTGTTTTTAACTTAAATTAACTTAACTGTGTTAACTTAACTTAAATATTGCTGAACTGGCCCTGATTGGCCCTTACAAACACTTATGGCTTTTACGGAGAAAACATTAAATATAATAACTGTGTTTATTTGTTTATTTATTAAGGATCCCCACTAGCTGGTACCTTAGTAACCAGCTAGTCTTCCTGGGGTCCACAGGAACAGCACAGAATATACAGAAAAAACATATTCTCAATTTATCAAACATTTACAGGTAAGGTCAATCACAATAAACCTAAAAAGGGTAAGAAAAGGAAAGGTAAGAACAACATTTAAAAATGTACAGCTTGTATAAAATAAAATTTCACTTTCTTTTTAAATACCTGTTTACTTTCAGTGCAACAGAGGTAGTGAGGCAGATTATTCCACAGAGTAATTGCTCTATAGATAAAAGATCGTGATAAGGCCTTTGTTCTTGGGTGAGGCACTTCAAGCTGACCGTTACTGGACCCTGTAGTGCTATAGTTGTGCAAGGAGTTTCTACACACAATTTGATTAATTAAAAAGTCAGGCGCTTCATTAATTAAGACTGACTGAAACATTACAGCAGTGCTTGATGCTAACCTGTTATCTACCATCAGCCATGAGAGGGAATCATGCATGCGGTAAACATTAGACCGGGTGGAGCAGCCCGATACCAACCGTGCAGCCTTGTTTTGGGCAATCTGCAGCTTTTTGAGCTCAGTTTTAGCAGCAGATGCCCAGACCACAGAACAATAGTCTAGGTGGCACAACACCAAACTCTGCACTATCTGACACATGAGGGGTCGAGCAACAAAGGAAGCACATTTCCTAGAGATACCAACAGCTCTTCCCATTTTTAAGATAATTTTAAGATAATTTGACTAATGTGATTACTGAAGGAAAGCCTTATGTTGATGTTATGTCTATGTTGATCATAGAAACAGTTGCAGCTAAGAGCATCTATCTAGAATTAATTTTAATATTGAATTTAACTATTAGAATTGATGAATGATAGAACAATATGATGAGACACGGCTTGAAAACATTCAAGCCGTCAGCCACTCAGAGGACGTTAAGCCCGTCCTCATCATGTAGAAGTCATCCATAAAGCTGACATGCTGACTAATGACTCACTCCAACATGTGTTTCACTTCCTGGCTCCCTCCTTCGCCCCGTCCCTCCTTTTACACACACGTTTCACTTTCAGACTCACACAGGCGAGCACTGCATACAGATCACAGACACACTTCTTTATTTATATAAAGGTATGTTTTACTTCCTTCCCTCAAACCCCTTCTTTTTTTTCTTACAGGAGCAAGACACATTCCAGATGTGCTGATCACATTTCACAGCTGGATACACTTACCCTTGAGCTTTCTCTTTAACACACACACACACACACACACACACACACACACACACACACTGCTTACACTGCTTTATATGTTCACAAGTTGCAATGAACTAAAAAATAAATATCCTGTTCCATCTCAAAGGACACACAATCACACGTTTGTGACCCTGATAGAAATGTGGACAGATGTATCCATACAGTACAAACTGGTAATGCTATTGATGCAATGCATTAATAATTACAATGACCTACTTGAACCTACTTGAAGACTTTAAATGTGCTCATGGGACAGGAGAGTCTAAGTATTTAACAGTCATTAATATGTTGTTCTCTTTGTATCTAAGAGACCGGCTCATGCGCCCCATGTGTCATGCTTTTTCCTTTTCCATCTACGTTTTTCGCAACTCCCCTCCCTTCATCCTTTCCTCTGTGCATCTGGTTTTCATTACCATCCCCACTCCCTGCATTTCTCTGCCCGTACCTTTCTTCCATCACACTTTCACCCACCCCATCCACTTTCTCATCTACATTACTGGTCAAAAGTTTTAGAACACACCAACTTTTCCAGAATTTAATTGAAAATGATGCAGTTTAATGTCTCATTGTACTCTGAAAGTAATGCACATCTGCAACATTTAAAATTCTTTATTGAGCATGATAGTGTTTTGAAAGTAAAAAAAAGATTCAAAATCACATTTTATGTTGGACTAAAGGACTAAAAAAAGACACCAAATGACCAAAAAAAAGACACAAAATGACAAAAAAGACACCTAAAGACACAAAATGACTAAAAAAAGACACAAAATGACAAAAAAAGACACAAAATGACTTACAAAGACATGAAAAGAATTCAAAAATGGACAAAATAGCCCAAGACTCCACAGAGGTAAGTTGTTAACCCATTTCTTGTTCCCTGAAAAAGGCCTACTTGTATAATTCTGAAATGTACATTATTTTTCAGTTTTGGTTAAGCTTACCTTTTTTATTTACCTCTGGCAGTTCACCACTTACCTTTGTACCCTTTCTAGCTGTTCATTTGACTTGAACTGCTTGAATTTCAATAAAAAACTGGAAAAATTGGGGTGTTCTAAAACTTTTGACCGGTAGTGTATATTCCCAACTGTCTGATTTTCAGACCCTACTTTCCTCTTGTCTATTCCTTTGCCTGGCTGTGATTCCATCCGCCCCCTCTTCAAAACTCCCCCTCTCACCTCCTGCTTGTACTTTCTTCCCTCGTTGCGTCTACCCCACACAACTACCACCCCACTTTCCATGGAAAAGTGTCTCTGTTTTTTCCCTGCTTTGAAGCCTTTTCCAGATTCTCCCAGTAAAAAAAGTTACAGCTGCACAAATAATTCCATTTTAAATTACCAAAAAGGTCAAACGACACTAAAAATAGTCGACTCCAGAGTAAAAGACCCTAATTCTTACCTGGCCTTGAAGACTGTGCCGTTGTGCTGGCTGTATTTCTTCCCAGTTGTGCTGTTTTGTTGGGTTTATTTGTTGTTTTGGAGGATATTCTCACAGCCTCTTGTGTAGTAGTTAAAATACTAGATGTAGATGTGGTTGTCACTTGCTCCGGCATGGTGTTTACTGGTTGTTTTGTAGTCTGTGACTGTTTATAGTCTGTGGCAGGAGTCGTTGACTGGGGTAATGTCACAGCAGCAGAGTCCGGCTTTGGAGTATCTCTGACGGTGGAAGGAGTGTTCTCTGTCAGTTTACCTAAAGAGTGGTGGAAAAGACACAACATGACATTATTGAAATCTTTGAAATTAATCTTGGAACTTTAACTTTACTTTACTTTCTATTGGAAAAATACAATAAAACGCCAATTAAAGTCGGAGCTCTACTTGTAAACTCAGGGGCCAAACCATCTACCCCGACTTCATGACCAAGTATATACACTACTGGTCAAAAGTTTTAGAACACACCAACTTTTCCAGAATTGAATTGAAAATTATGCAGTTTAATGTCTCAGTGTACTCTGAAATGAATGCATAATTGCAACATTTAAAATTCTTTATTGAGCATGATAGTGTTTTGAAAGTAAAAAAAAGATTCAAAATCACATTTTATGTTGGACTTAAGGATTAAAAAAAAAAGACACAAAATGACCCAAAAAAAAAAGACACAAAATGACTTACAAAGACATGAAAATAATTAAAAAATGGACAAAATAGCCCAAGACTCCATAGAGTTAAGTTGTTAACCAATTTCTTGTTCCCTGAAAAAGGCCTACCGGTACTTGTATAATTCTGAAATGTACATTATTTTTCAGTTTTGGTTAAGCTTACCTTTTTTTATTTACCTCTGGCAGTTCACCACTTACCTTTGTACCCTTTCAAGCTGTTCATTTGACTTGAACCGCTTGAATTTCAATAGAAAACTGGAAAAATTGGGGTGTTCTAAAACTTTTGACCGGTAGTGTATATGACATCACACAGCATATGGCAGCACCCATGGAGGTGCACATTATGAATGGTAAAGTAAAAGGCAACATAAAGTGTATTTGCCTTCATTTAATTAAAGTAACACATACTATCATGAAGTAAAACCTGTTCTGCATGTACATAACTTTAAAAAAAAATCTACAATGGTGCCTGTTAGCTCATGTGTCAAGTTTCCTCCTCTGTTTTGTTTGTCTGTGCAAACAGGCTGCAGTTCTGAGACTTCAATAAAGTGTACATCTGTCAAAAAAACAAAACACCACCAGCTTTTCATTTTCAGTCATGCTTCTTTGTTTATCTTTGGCATTGTGCACCTAGAATGTTTATAATTTGATAACTGAAAAATTTTGACCTCCAACATTGGCTGTAACTCAGCATTACTGTCATAAAAATGGTGTCTAATATATTTGATTTCTCACCAGTTAATAGGATAGTCCGAGGTGTTGCCTGGGTAACCACAGGGGACAGTGTGGCTCTCGTCTCAGTCTGTGGCGTCGTAGAGATTTCACTGGCCGTTGTAAGCAGGTGAGGCTTCACAGTCTGATTGACTGGTGTTGTTGTCTTTAAATCAGAAACTTTAGATACTGCCGTCTGTGCCTGTGGCTGATACTGCACCATTTCTTCACCAACTGTTGACTGAGGACCAGGTGATTCCTCCTTCACAGGTGTCACTGTTGGAACACGACCTGATCCCAAATCCTGCAAACCATCATCCTGTGTCACTTTCACATATCCTTCCTCTGGATTTCCTGCTGTCACTGGCTTATCACCTGCAGCCTCAGAGACAGCAGCCGAGGGGAAAGTGGGCCTAGGTGGAGTAAAGCCTTTTGTAGTAGCATCTCCCTTTGCAAGAGCCCTCATGATCGCTAAGCTAGCTGTATCAGTCCTAGGCCTGGAGGCAGTTGGTTGAGTTAATATTGGCCCACTGCTGAGGTTGTGCGTAGAAAGGGCAGATATAAAAGAAGGTGTGGACTGTGATGATCGCCCTCGTTGCACTGTATTCGTAGTTGTCAGTCTGTCCGGGACTGTGGCTCTGATAGGCACATCACTGCGCCCTCTGGGAGGCAGAGAAGGCCAAAATCTAGCAGTCTGCTTGGTTGGTTGAGGGTTAGAGTTAACAGGCAAGTCCAGGGGAGAGAATGAGGAGGACGAGCCAATGACGGTCTGGGCATCTGAAGGATGGAGGAAGGAGAAGAGGAAGCCCAAGAAAAGGAGAGGCATGGGAGCCATGGTCTGCCTCTGACTGGTGAACGATGACTGGTCCCTGTGGCTGTCTGTCTGTCTGTGTGTCACACCATCCTTCCAGTGAGCCGCTGTTGACAAAAAAATAAAAAATGTTTACATTTTATATCGTACTGGAGAATATTAACAACGGTTTTTTTGAGCTGGAATAAAAATAGACCTTTTCTATGTGGGTAACACTTTACAATAACCATCATTTATAGATTGTAAATAACCATTTATAAATGGTAAACAGATGCCTTTATTAATGTTTAATCATCATTTATAAACCGTATATAGGCCATTTAGAATGGTAAATAGAAAATGTATTAATGTTGAACTATTATTTATAAATGCCAAATAGATGGTATATTAATGTAAGTTGATAGTTACTTTACCATAAACAAACAATTACATTATAATTATTAGTTTATTAATAGTTTTGCACTCATTTGAACATTTTTAACACCATATTAAGTATGTTGATGATTACAAAATAATTCTTATACCTTTAAGAAATTGTTTGAAAACATTTAAAGATTAAAATATGTATAGAATTTTGTAATTGGTTAATAATTGGTTTATAAACCATCTATAAACATTACATAGATGATTATTGTAAAGTGTTACCTCTATGTGGATTGCACACAGATTTTGTACCGACATGCCTTTATTAACCCATAAGAACCCAGACCCAGTTGTCCTTAAAGGACATGTACTATAAATGGACCACATAGAACACATTTCTGATGTTTAAAAAAATATATATATATACTACCCCTAAATGTCAAAGATCTGTGATGTGACATATATATGTTATAATGGGCTTTTATGGCATTTATGTTTATAAAATTTATTTTAAAATAAAATAAAAACTAGACACATTTTCTGCTTACAGAGACACAAATTTGCCTTTTTCTTTTGCATCTCCACAACATTTATCAAAATTGTGACTTTAATTTGTTTAGGAAATATGGTCAGAACAAGTTAATGAGTGAAGGTGAAGCATAAAGCTGAATATGGGAGATTCTAGAAGACTTAAAATGTTTGTTACATCCGTGTCACTGTGGGTTCTTATGGGTTAAAGAATATTTAACAAATTATAAATAGAAAGTATTGCATTTTCAACCAATTCTAGAAATGAAAGCAAAAAATAAATAAATAGCTAATTAAGTATCAATGCTTTATATTAAGTATCAGTGAATTGCTGACATGTAAATAAGAAATAAATAGAATTAAGTAAACACCTTTTCTAAATCACACCAACCATTGTTTTCAGCATTATATATTATGTAAAAAAAGTTCTCATATCGGACAACATGTATGTTGATACTGATATGCCTTCTATAGGCCAGTATCGGCCAATAATATTGGTTGATTGATAAATTGGTCGGACTATACCCGATATCGATATATATATTACGATATAGCATGTGTTCTTAGCCTGGCTAACACCAGACCAAATCTCATTTGAGATTAGGTCTGGACACCTGCCGTTCATTTCTCCGTAGAGGAGGTGTGGTTTATGATCCTCCGGAGCCGTTTATTGGACGCTTAGAATGTCTATCAAAGCGTCTGTAGGTAGCTCTTAGCCAATCAGATCAGTTATACCAGATGACGTAGTAGAGCAACAGAGATGGATGTTTGTTGTGTGTGTGTCTGTGAGAGAGTGTTGTTTGCTGCTTTGCTTCTCCAGTTCTCGCTTTCTGCAAGATTATTTATTTTCACGCTTTATTCCCCCTCATGTCATTCTGCCACACACATCCACTGATTTTATGGGCAATAAACAAGCTGCTGCGGGTCTCTCGGCGGCTCCGCTGTCCCCCGGCTCGTAGCCAGATCACCGCCGGTGCATCGCTAATAGCCCCGCTACCGGTGATCTCGCTACCAGCCGGGGGACAGCGGAGCCGCCGAGAGACCTTTCGCCTTTCAACTTTCGCTCTAAACTATTTAAAACACCATCTACAGCTAAAGAGAGTTTCGCGTCTGCAGCAGCCATGTTGGATCCGGAAAGCTTCCAAGTGCCGAGTAGTACGCGTCATCGTCTCACCGTCCCTCCCCGCTCTGTGATTGGATCCCTAAAACAGGGCTAAGAAACTGCCGTGGTTTCCAGACCGTCTGGAGGTTCGAAATTAAATTCGAGCGTGCAAGGCAGTCTGGGTATACCCAGGCTAATGTGTTCTGGAAATGTAATACGTAAATAGTCTGTATGTAATAACCACATGATAAAGCCTATTTTGGATATTACAAGCTCCATGTTAGATAAACACTGCCTCTATTGTTCGCCCCAGCTCGCGTCACGTCAGAACCCAAAGTTTCATTCAAATTATGTAAATATTGTTGTACTAATATTGTGCACTGCTCAGCCAGTATCATTTTGGCAATATTTATTGTCATATGGCCCAGTCCTAATTTTATTAAATAGAACTGGCTACACAAGCATAAACACCAAAATCACTGTGGTTAAAACATCAGTTTTGCAATAATGTGTCATTTCAGGAGTGCATGTTACAGCCTTGCTATGCTGATTCAGAGGGCAGGTCAATGAAACTCCCACAAGGTTTCAGCAGCATGACACCGGCGGACGCACCGGGCGTGGTCAGGTGTATGGTTTCAGAATACATGGCACATATGCCGCCACACTCAGACGCAAACAAAGGCAAGAGTTCAGCTTGTAAGTTATATAACAAGTTGCACCATCAGAATGATCAAGCCAAAAAAAAAAAGGAGTCCCAGATGGTTTCATTCAGTGGCAGATGGGCACATTAACTTTTTCCGTACTATCTCTGCCATAAAATGTTCTTTGGATGAATATCAGTTTCTTTCTCCTCCAAAGTCTTCTGTTTTTTTGTCCCAAGCAGCGGGACTCTGCTCCTCTTTTCTGCTAGTTCTGCTTGAGTCATGGATGCCAGGAGCTGACAGCTGTACCGCCGAGTGTGGTGAAGCTCAGAGAGCCAAGTGACACGGAGAGACCCCCGGGCCCCTGAGGATTACACAATCCTACGATTCATCCCGCTTAGCAGCTGCCGGTCGCATCCCCTAAACATGCACCTCTTATCAAAAAAAGCATTAATTTTCTTTTACTATATGAGCCTCTGACTTACATAAAACTCCCTCGTTCAGACTTGCCTATGACTCACAGTGGGAGATAACCTGGGGGAGCAGTGAATATCATACTGAAACTTCAGCCGAAACAGTAGGAAAAGCACAGAATATAGAAATCGGTGCCTCTGGGGGAATTCATTCTGCTGCTGATGACTCACCTAGGGTCCATTCACAGCTGCAGTGTGTAGATCTCTGAGAAATCACTGCAGCTGCCCCCACGGCTGGCGCGTGCATTTTGTTCTCATGTAAGATGTGAGTAATCTGTGTGAGTATATGGAAAAATGTGTTTTTTGGTCGAGCATATTGTAGGTATGATGTGAGGAAATGTAGACTAGTGAGATAAAATCTCAGCTTGTCTTATACTCATCAGAGTTTCCTCCATGTTTACTAAGTGTTGGTGGTGTTACACAAGAGCAGCTGGAAAGAAAACTGGCTAGGAATACAGTAATATAAGTGGTAGTATATCTCAATCTCCACCCACTCACAGTAGCCTCAGTGTTTATTTTCCCTCCTGTCTCAGCCACCTCTTTTGCTCTCAGTTAAGTCGGCTGTTGGCCAATCCAACCTCTGATTAATTGCTGTTTTTCCCCTTTCTTTCTTTCTTTCTTTCTTTTCCTTTTGTCCCCCATTTAACTGGAGTTGTTTCAACATAGTCCAACAGCATGTTCCTAGGTGAGGCATGGAGGGGGCTGAAGATAAGGAGATAAGGTGGATGTAAGAATGTGGAGATTAGAAAAACGACTGTGCTCACAGAACGGATAGGCAGGAGGGGAAAGACAAGGGATAGAAGTGGCGGAGAAGATGGAGGAGGCATGATGACAGTAATGAAGCTGACAGTGGAGGGTACAGTGAAGGGAGGGGGTGAGAATTGAAGGGATTTGTGACAAAATTAAGACTGAGAGAAGTGTTTAGGGCTGTAAATGTAGAGATATCTAGCTGATATAAACTGACAAGAAACTAAGAAGCAGAATATTTGAGGGAAAGGAGGAAAAGTCACGAGTAAACTATGTTTCTGGATTAACAAGTTTGTTATGATCCAATCACACGTATTATGGCAATCTGTCCAGGAAGGCATGCGGAGAAACTGAGCCGGCTTCACCTTTCCTCAGAGGTTAACAGGCAGGTGCGCAGTGTCTGGTAGCCGTGGGTAAACAACATGACAATTGAGAAATCTAGCAGAGATCTAGTGTAATCCAGCATGAGTCATGTGTATGTAGGTAGAGATTAATAAGCCTCAAAAGACATTTGGACAAATAAGCTTTAGGGAGAGGAGAGAAACACTGTCAGCATTAATCTCATCTCCACGCATGGGCCATAAGCCCACACACACAGCAGTGGTTCCCCAAAATGTTTTTCTTGACTGGATTTAGACAATTTGACTACAAGTTTCCATTGGAGTAATACAAATGGAGTATATTTAGGCTGATTGGCAGCTCTTTTAAGCAGACTGAATTACAGGGCAGGAAGAGCCAAGCATGCGTGTTTTTTGATTTCATTTCTAACACAACACTACAAAGAGCAGATCAGTGTAATCAGCTGGTTTGGTGTTTGGTTTGACTATAAACCTGTATGCTCTCAGCCTAGAATAGCACATCCCCTTCAAGAGAGAGGAAAATACAGACATACACTCTCACAATTAAGACAGTGCATCCCTCTGTGACTGTCCAGGAGGGAAGGCAGAAGGGTGTATGGTCAGTCAGAGCATTTTTATCATTTCAGCCCCTCGGGGCCAAAAGGACACATCGCTCTGTATGTGCACATGTCGTGTAGATGTCGTCACTCTCTCCTGCACAATACGTTCTTTATCCAGAGCAGGAAATGCCCACACATAACATCCAATAATACAGCTAGCCAGCAACAATCTGAAGATTACTATAAACCCTTTGCCAACAGTATAGACCTGCTGGTTATACAATCACATGAGTCAGTGCGACAGCAGCTGTTAATCAGTTAATCGTTGCAGTACTGATGTCATGTCTACACTGATGTATTATTATGACCAGCTGATATCTGTACTTCACAGAGAGAACCAGACTGAGGAAGTTTTGCAAATGTTGCCTCTCTCTTCTCTGCCAGATTCCAGACAGAATGGCAAGGCAAAACTTTATGAGTGCATATTTCCAGAGGCAAACATCTTGATCAGATTCTTGTGTTTGTAGACAGAAGGATCTGCGTATTTTCAACTATGTCTGGTCTAATGTACACTTGTATCCATCAGGGCTGGGAATAATACCGAAATGTGTCTAAAGCAGACAGCATGAAAAACCGCCAAGTACTAAAAGCATAGCAATGAAAAAGGTAGCAATGAATGTCTGGTCAGATTTGTGATGTGCCAATTTGTGACTGTAATTTATTCAGGCAAATATCTTGTAAAGCTGATTGTATCCAGACATCACAATCTAAGAACTATGGCTTATTTTGTTATAATTAAACAAAGGGTTTTGTAGAAAAGCATGTTCATGTTCCTCAAAGAAAGGTACGAAAATAGGGAAGGAACTTTTTACTAAGAGTCTTGCTAGCAGCTCTGTGAGGTTGTACTTGGGCACAGCAGGAGAAGAGTCTAAAAGCTGTGTCACAGGCTACACCACACACCCACTTTACTACACAACATGCTTCCTGAGGTAACTTCCAGCATAATGTACTTTATAAAAATCCTAAAGCCAAGAATTTTTGTCCCTAAACCTAAACAAGAAGTATCTGTGCCAAGACCTAACTAAATAGTACTGCTGCCTAAACCTAATCAAACTGTGAATGTTTAGAGTCATGTAAAAGACACACATAGACCTACTTGCACAGCGGTGCTAACATTGGCATAGCCTGGATCAAAATGGTGGGCCGATTAAGTGACAGTACCATTGCCGCTAGCAGCTAAAGTCTCCATTAAAATATGTGTGAATATAAGTGGACATATTCTTGCACCTTGTGTCAGGGCTTGAGATCACAATGTTGTGTCATTGCCTGAGTTTCCAATACCTCAGTTGACACATAGTGTCCAATATCAAGGTGCCTCTCTAATGAACAAGATTTCACAGCTAAAGCTGAGAAGAAGAGCTTGTTAAAGGGATAGTTCGGCTTTACTGAAGTGGGGTTGTATAAGGTTCTTGTCCATAGTCAGTGTTAACTACAGTAGGTGTCGGTCAGCACACAACCAAGTTTGAACAAGCAGGCAGGAGTACGGATACAGGAGATAAACTAGTAATAGTATCAGTTAAAATGTATGTAAAGTTAAGAATATTTTCACCACTTTACCTTGCCATCAAGCAACCCTGCTTAAGTTGATGAGGGGAAAACTAAAGCTGTTCTAAGCCACCAGACTTCATGGACAAAAACAGTAATTTACTTTGCAGAACACCATAGTTGCTGATCTGTCACTGCCTAGATCATGTGTTTGTGTTATTGTATGACTTTTTGTAAGGGTGAGTTGAAATTCAAATATGGACAGAAAGAGACAGAGACTGGAATAAACCAGATGAGGGCTGTGTGTCACAGTGGACCTCAGCACTGCAACGGTTCCTCAGTCCAACAGAGCAGTTAAGCATTACTCGCCATACAGATGTGTAACTTGTTTGTACTGCAGTATGTAGAGGGAAGGAGGTGAGACTGTGAAGCAGTGTATGTATGTGAATTTGTGTGTACGTGAGACAGAGAGAGAAAATGAGTGCGAGGGGAAATGGGAGAGGGAGTATGTGCGGTTATGTTGGTATGCGGGTAGTGGGGGAGGTCGTTGGTTTGACCGTTAAAAATTCCACACCTTGAAATAACATATGGATTGCAAACAGCTCTCACAATATTCTTTTTTGCTTATTTCAATTACTGGATCCACATTAATATAAATTAATGCGATTCAGTTTAAATGAAACTGATTTATATATGAGGCGACATACAAGCTCTCCACATGCATTATATATATTCTCCAGGAAGTTTTCCAGGCAGTCACCCAACTTTCAGACATCTGCCTTTGACTAAAGCTGTCCATTTACCTCTTAACACAAACCAGTGGCTGTTAAAGATGCCCCTCTTGTGGCGCTTCACTGCCTCAGGGGGTGTCAAAACTCCATTGGAGCAACCGACCACACAGCGGGGTCATGCTAAAGGAAAAGAGGAGGCTCCAGAACCAATCAAGGATGCGTTTGATCCCCAGTTGAAGTGGATGTCCAGCTTAAAAGTGCTGAGCCGCACAACATCTTTGACTGATGTTCCGCCTTCATGCGAGCCACAGATCAAAGGCTGAAGGTCAGCCTTTAAGGGTGAGGCACTTTAACTGCACTGTGACTCCACCACACACACACATTTTGACAGACACAGCCCTCTGTGCTCTGGGGGTAAAATACAGGAGACAAACATTGACATATGCTAGGTGATCACGGAAAGTTTGCTTTTTCAAATGTAAACTGTCTTGTCAGATTCAATAAATTACCGTGAATTTAGTGTCGTCACAGCTTAAAATTAGCACTCACATTCCCAGAAAGACACCCTGAGAGATAGAGAAGTCTGGTGACTGATGGAAACAGCTGCTGAATCCCATGAAGCCACGAAACACTTTCAGGAAAACAGATTACAGGCATTACAAACAGTTTGCCTGCTACAGGGAGTTAACCACAGCTCTACTTTAACCAGAGACTCTCACTTTATTACAGCTGGATCCAATAAAACAACTGCTGTGTTAAGTGGTGTGGTATGTGGTTATCACTTAATTTGCGAAGAGACTGCATATATATATGCAAAAACAAAGTCTTAACTTGTACATAGATGTCCTTGATGCATTTTTACAACTTTATAAAAATGTAATAACGCATTCTCTGCACAGCAACATCCAAAAAGACCCAGCAGCAAAACAGAGCTTAACAGATCATGTCTAATGCTAAGTGGGTCTGTGCTTCAGTAATATGCGATTGTCTTGATTTATGCTTTATTTTCCACTACTCTGGGAGCTCAGTGGCGTCTGTTCTGGGAAGTGTTATGTCTGCTGTTAACTGGAAGCTATTGTTTAACTGCACTGCCAGTTTAAAAGCATCTGGTCCCAAATATTGGTGATTGATAACTTTTTCCCCTACAAGATAAGCCATTAAAGTAAGCCATTTATGTGCTACTCAATACAGAGGCATGCAGTCATGGATCATCCTCTGTTCTGTTACACCCTTTTACCCTTTCAAAAGTCCCTCTTCTCTGTGAACACACTACCAAAGCAGCCAGTAAATCTCTCTTGAGCTGCTTTATAATTGGATAGGTCCCTTTTTCTCTTGTCAGTGGATCAGGGTGTGCTGTTTTTCTTTTGAATTGGAGACGTATGGCAGTGCTCTGCGTTACATCCAGTAGCACTTTGGAACAGCTCTGCCTGTGCGCTCTCAGAGGCGCATTGGCGCGGTTTCCCCCCTTTGTTTCCTTTCTCCCTCCGCTGGATGCGTTAAAACAATAACGAGGAACAGGTGGATCCAGATCTCTAAGTGCTGCAGCGCTGCCTACATGTTGAGGTCGTAAATATTCACTGTAAACACAGTCACAACACGTTGCGCACCTGCCAGCTGTGGCCAAAAAGAAGAAATAGTATCCCACTTGTCGCACTTTCACTTAAGTAATTTGTACTTTCTGGACTTTACATTTCCAGGGATATTTGTGGATTTGATATGCAAATGAATGAAACACGAGAGGCGTGCTGGTTGAACAGCATGGACGGTGGAGTGGATTTTGTGCTAAAGTGATTGGGTCGTTGTGAATGAGAAAGGGTACTTTTTACGGAAAATGCGACCAATTAAATCAATAATTAAGTTGCCATTGTAGGTGGGTCGTCCTAATACGTTACGTTACTATTACGTTAGACTGAAATAGGTGGTTATAGAGTAGCTTAACCTACCAGTAAGAAGTTAACTGTTACTGAGTAACGCAGCTCAAGGTACTGTAGTTTTTTTTAAGTTTTTTTTTTAACTTTATTCAAGCCACATGGTGCAATATAAGACAATACACCAACAAAACGCCGTCAGGGGGTTTTGAGGCAAGCTCTCATTCAAAAACATTGTAAAGTGTACATACATTCAAAGTTTTTATAGCTTTCATGTTGGTAGATTTCTTAATAGACTTAAAATATTGTTTGGTTTCATTTTCAAAGACAAGAAATTATGGATATGCCATTTGGCTAACTGTATCGTGAGATTGATGATATAGTATTGTAAACTTTAGATGGGTAAATTCTGTGAATTATCTGAAAAGATACTTCTTTAACCTTGTTATTGATTATATATATATATAGCAGATAAATTCCAGATGTTTTTCCAGTTAAGGTTATTCCAATAGGTTGTTACATATGGAGTTGATACGACTTCTTTCTGAAATAAAGAGCGTATATTACGGTTACTTTTGCGTGTAGAGAATGTACTGTAGTTACTAAGGATGATTAGCTATAGCATATCCGTGGATACCTTTACAGTAAAGGTATAGGGTTTCTCAGTCAAATGAAATATATCTAATTACACATAATAATAGTAACGTTAGTATTTTGTATAGGTATAGTAGGTATAGTTCATAGTATTTTGTATATTATAACCACAGACTGACACCACAAAGAGCAGTAAGGGCGTTACTAGGTAACGTCAGCCTACGTTACCAGGTAACGTAGGCTGACGTTACCGTTCTGACGACAGGAAGTCATCGTGATGGCTCCAACTGACAAAATTCGCCCAAACTGCCGCTTTGTCCTGCACTCCTCATAATGGGGACCCCCTCTCTTCCCGTTAAAACACTCACACACACACACACACACACACACACACAGAGCGAGTACCACAGGTAAAATGTGAAGGTGTGATTAATTAACAGCCTGTTAAACGCGAACCGACGACTGGTACCGCGGCACAGGTAGAGGCAACGTCACGACTGTATCACTGCGCAAAGCATCGCCGCATAGCAGCCGCTCCACAACTGTTACCACAAGTCCATCCGTCATGGAGACACATACCTGCAGGTTTGTGCGGCTCCTCTCCGATGGCGTCCTCTGCGGCAGGATATGAGCACTAGGACATACCGCGTGAGCCAAAAGGAAATGTGTAGAGTTAGTCCACCGCTTATTAGCCGCTGGGTATATTTGGAAACGGTAGAAAACAGTCCTCATACACTCCTACAGAGAGGTTCAGCAGCCTTGTACCACTGTCAGCTCTCTCTAGCCATGAGCTAGTGAGCAAATGAACGCCCCCTCCGACCGCTCCATCTCTCTCCACATCGCTCCCTCCCTCTCATTTTTTTCCTCACAAGCGGATAAACACGATTGCATATACCTACCGACCTACCGCCTGGCACGTCTGTTACGCAAGAGCAGTCCTGCACGCAGATTCAGACTGAGCACACTTCAACTAGGCTATAAAACCAGCCTACTAAGGCAGTGCCTAGTGGAAATATGACGACACACTGGCACTGACATCATCACACAGCATGCAGTGCAAATATCCAGATTTTTTTTTCCCCCCTCTCCTCTCTCTCAGATTATAGCTGAAAATAATCTCCAAACTGGGTTGTTAAAGTGGCCCGGTGGTGTGAGAGGAGTGTCATGTGGAGGAGACAGGTGATAAGGCACCTGACATTTCTGGCAGCAGCAGCCAGGACAATGAGCTGGGAACAGAGCTGTGCATGAAACTCTACCTCCCTCGCCTCTCCTGCCCTCTAACCAGGGTTTGTACAGGGGGAGCGAGCCAGCCCGAGCCAAGATGATACTGTTTTCTCATGCGGCAAGGCACTTTGGCTCAATGCCACTGCTCCTTCATCCAGAGTCTGATTGTCTCTCTGTGAAACACAAACACAACAACACTCTAGTTTGGACATGTTGTAGAGACTGCAGCTCCAAACTGACAGAGCCCAAGTGCATAACATTGACTAGGCCCAAACAGAACTCTCATATGAACAGCAAATCTAACTCTGAATCATTGTTTCTGTCTTGTCACTCTCATTAGATTGCCTCCACTGTACAGTCCTAAAATAAACCGTGCAGCTCAGAGGATTGTCCTAATGCCATTACATTACTACTGAGCCAGCAGGAGAGACGCTGAGGAGTTGGGACAGCAGGAACGGGGACACTTTAAGGTGGTAATCACATTATTGCACATGGATAATGACTAATATTCTATAGGTAGAGGATAAGTGGTCAAACCCTGCATATTTAAAGATCCAGCAATTAGAGAAGAACAGGTAACAGTTGTTTAGATCAAGTTTTTGCATGAGATGTCATATAATTTATTTGATTAACACATAGCATTGTCTGTGTGTAACAAGGCCAATTGTACAGAAGTATTGCAAATAAGAGAGTAAATATTTAGTTGTGATTTCTTGTATTATAATTACCCCAACTCTGTATATATTGTTCTTACCTGACATGTTATACTCCTTAGTCTGCTTGTGAAATGTTTTACATTAAGCTCCTGTAACCCACGTCATTTTTGTGTGTCCGTCTACTGTATATACACTACCGGTCAAAAGTTTTAGAACAACCCAATTTTTCCAGTTTTTTATTAAAATTCAAGCAGTTCAAGTCAAATGAACAGGTAAACAGGAAAGGGTACAAATGTAAGTGGTGAACTGCCAGAGGTAAATAAAAAAAGGTAAGCTTAACCAAAACTGAAAAATAATGTACATTTCAGAATTATACAAGTAGGCCTTTTTCAGGGAACAAGAAATGGGTTAACAACTTAACTCTATGGAGTCTTGGGCTATTTTGTCCATTTTTTTATTCTTTTCATGTCTTTCTAAGTCATTTTGTGTCTTTCTTTGGTCCTTTTGTTTCTTTTTTTAGTCATTTTGTGTCTTTTTTTGGTCATTTTGTGTCTTTTTTTTAGTCCTTTAGTCCAACATAAAATGTGATTTTGAATCTTTGTTTTACTTTCAAAACACTATCATGCTCAATAAAGAATTTTAAATGTTGCAAATGTGCATTAATTTCAGAGTACACTGAGACATTAAACTGCATAATTTTCAATTAAATTCTGGAAAAGTTGGTGTGTTCTAAAACTTTTGACCAGTAGTGTATATTGGGCCCTCGTGCTGACCTCTTCCCTTTTGTCACTGTTAATGAGAGGCAAGCTGCATTTTTCCCTGTGTATGTTAGTTAACCTTAAATCGACCGTTATACTTAAATTTTCTATAATATGCTTTTGTACACTTGCGTAGGAGCTGAAGTTGATAGCAGGACTTGTTTTTGTTTGCAGTATCTGTCAGAATAAACAGAGATCACTCACTAACAAGAAAATTAAAACACGTTTTATTAGGCTATCCTTTATTGCTGGAAATAAATGGATTGCCACACCGTGGAAAAGTGAAAGTCCACCAACTGTCTCAATGTGGCTTAAGGAAGTTGCATCATACATGGCCTCTGAAAAAATTATGTTCAATGTGAAAACGAAACCCCATCTTTTTGAAAAATGCTGGAGTGACTTTAAAACATATCTGGAGTTAACTAGTTGAGTACTGTCAATGGTGTAGCGGTAGTTGTTGGTTGTTACCACACCTGTAAGACCAAGCCAATATCATGACCTTTGTTGAATGTAATTTACTGTGCTTTGAACTTTGAACTTTTATAATTTTTATGGTTTTAATTTATTTTTCTATTATTTACTTCTGTATTGTATTTATCTATCATCTACTTTATTATTGCTGTTATTATTATCCTTTTTATTGTTATTATTATTTTATTTATTTATTTTTCATTATTATTATTAATAGGGATTAAGGCAAGAGTTGGCCTGTGGGGCCTGATTTGGGGGGTGGGTTTGGGTGAAATTTGAAGTTCTACTGCCATTATTGATGCTGTAAACTGTATGAAAAAATGTTAATAAATAAATTGTTTAAAAAAAAAAAAAGAATAAACAGAGATCGCCTCCAAAAGGATATCTGGTCTGAGCTTCATCAAATCACACAACGCAGAGCCTCCACCGGTTACATGTGTACATGCAGCTCAAATGCAGTGTTTATCATATTAATCTATTGTTATCCAGTTATGTTATGTTAATAAGATTACTTTAATCTGATGTCCCAGAGGGGGACCTGATTTAAACTATCTGTCCATTGCTGTCCTCCATATATACAGCTCTTGGGTCATTAGTAAACAAAATGTACAGTACGATGGTAATGCTGAGGAGACCCAGTTAAATGTCCTGTTACATAGCAGCCTAACCCAATGTACCACCTGCCTAGGACTCAAGAGAGTGCAGAGTCGATCGGGTGCAATTCGGCCCGTCAGTCCCAGAAACAACATTCTTGTTTTCCTTCAACTCTGTGGGTACAAACCTATCAATACACCTATCAATCAACATTTACAGATTGATTGTCTGCCATTTAGAATTGTGTCAAAATATGTTTGTTTTTAGCTGCCTTACCTACAAATTTGGAGCAATTGTCAGCAAAGAAAAATGACGAGCTGGAAAATAAAAAAGTCCTTTTTGTCTGATTTTTATTGTTTTGTACAGTTTTGCTATGACTGGCCCTCAATATTTGCTCAAATACTGTGGAGACGACTATTATGAAATGACATATCTCCTGAATTCTTTGTGCCATTGCAACCACATTTTGTGGACATGTGTAGTGACCATAACAAATGTAGTGCCATTTGCCTCTAGGTGGAGCTGTATGTAACTATAAAGGAAGGAATCTTTGTCTGACTGTGTATGCTTGACTGTCCTTTAATAAAACTGCACATCCAACCGACTCCTAGACTCCTGCTCAGGTTTATTGCTGAGAACCCAAGGGACCCACGGTTCAAAGAGCACTTCTAAAGGCCAAGCAAGGACCCTTTAACACAGGGGTGTCAAACTCCAATACACAATGGGCCAAAATTTTAAACTTGAATAAAATTGCGGGCCAACATTGAACAAATAAACCTTTTAATATATACCAAACATGTTTTGCTTTAACATTAAATATGGAACCAGCAAGACTTATAAACATTCAATATATAACTAAATAGTGCAGACATGCAAAATCAAATTTCAAATAAAAAACACATCAATGTCATTAATTTATTAAATAAAAATTAAATAAAAATCGTATGCCTCTTTTCTATTTGCATCCTTCTGATTTAAATATCAAAATAAACCTTTTCAACAGGTTAATAAATTCTGCCTTTCTTTTCGCCATTTTTGGGAAGGGGTAGCTCGGAGACAGCTCTAGCTTGAGGTTGCTATGACGACTGTCACAGAGGAGCGTTTCTGGGTCCTGTCCTGATTGACGCGCCAAAACAACAGCAGGGCATTGTGGGATTTGTAGTATTAGCTGTAAATGTGCTGTATAATACCGGTAATAAGATAATAATTTGGTATTGCCTCACGGGCCAAATAAAATTAGACTGCGGGCCACATTTGGCCCGCGGGCCAGAGTTTGACACCCCTGCTTTAACACTTTTAAAGTTTCCTTGGGCACTGCACTTGTTCTTTAAATTAAGGTTGAGCTCAGTAGTGTCCAAATGCTGCACAAGAGATACATGAGATATCTCGTGTCCAATGTTGACTCACTGAATAAAATGAGACTGTCAGAATAAATGACCTGACATGAAGCATCTTTGTCCTCCTGTCCCAGTTTTCAGCAGCGCTCCAAATTAGTCTTAAGGCAAGTGCAAGCATTATACAATAGGTGACTGTACATCATGACAGAGAAGTCTCTCCACTCGTGGTCCTGCACAAGCATAACCATTAATATTTCATCAACATTTTTACACATCACTTTCTAGAGCTGTCCTATCAGTGATCTCTGTTTTTTTCCTTTTGAATAAAATTATTAGAATTTTCTTGATAATTGAGAATAAAATACCAAGGTATGCACAATACAGTATGCTTTTTTTTTTACCCGATACTGATAACATGGCTGATACCAATAAAACTGATTAAGAATAACCTGTTAATAACCTGTAGTTTATGCATTCCCAAGGGTAAAGATGCACAATTTAATATTCCATAGCTCTGACCTAACAAAATCTAACTGACGGACTAAAAAATAACAATAATAATTTTCTAGTAAAGCAAATCAAAAAACTTCACAAACACGCTTTAACTTTATAGAGCATTTTACCCAATGATTAAAATGAAATGTTTGGACATTCTGTCTAATCAGACATTTCAGTGTTTACATAATACTTGTTTAATGTCAAAGTGTGAAGATGCTGCACTTGATAAGTCATTGTCTCTATTCATCAGCTATAATTTAACTATCGGAATAATACTTAATAGTACAAATTTCCCATTATCTGACAATCATTTATTGCACCTATATATAAACAAATTCCAAACTAGTGCATGTTAAACTTAAATCATAAATAAAAGCATGTCCGCCCAGTAACTCAGACGTAGCTATAATGCCTTTTACTGACAGCTCATGATTGATATGGGGAATGTTTAGCGGGCTTTAAATAAAGTTTGAAGGGATCAATGCTCGCTAAATGGACAAATTCTTAAAAAGGAAGGGAGTTAGCAGCACTGACATTTACATTCACCAAAAGCACACATGGGATCCTACTCCTCACCCATATATACTGTGGATAGTGTTTCTATACCATCTTTGTCCAGGAATGTGGTGAATACATTCCACTTAGTCATTTGAATTGATCCTAGAAGGGGCTGTGAAATTTAACTCCGCAGCAGACGGAACTGTTTCTTCCTCTCGATCTATAAGGCATTGAACCCTAATCACAGCCAGCCAAGTGGAGATCCTATCAGATGGTAGGAAGTATTAATTTTCTCCACAAAATAAGCCTCTTTCATTAAGAACAGCAAAGACCTTCATATGCTCACGTCCATCCACACATATGAGGCAGAAAAGCTTAAGATCTTAAATATCTCTGCCAGCTCTGTGCTCTCAGCCTTTCTCTCTGTGGCTTTCCCCTCACCCTATGGTTGTCTAGACACTAAAGAATAATCTCCCCAACTCTGGGCCCCAAAAACAGACTTCCATGTGGGGACGGCCTTCCCCCGTCCCTCAGGCTCCCCTCAAGGCTGCCTCCAGCAGCATTGGGTTTCACCACATCTAAGGTGAATCAACACAACTCTCTTTAAATTTTATCCATCTTAGGTATTGTATCAGATACTGTTATATAATGCATCTGTTACTATTCAAGAATAATAACATCCATCATTTTTACAGTGTGGATGTGGATAGAGACCATTTTTGGGTTCAACCCTACACAGTCTGGATATGAAAACTAGGATCATATTCTTTTTAAATAAACTTATAGGAGCAATTATATTATAATAATATTTTTCACAAGTTTTTTTCTCTTTGACATATATGGTAACATTAATAGATTGTGTAAAACATATATAGTGGTCAGCCATAACTACATTTTTGTTAATGTCAAATTTCATTATCCAATTTATGATTTTTTTTATTGCATACCTGAATATACATTTCTATATTGTACATACCTTTATGCAGTGGTGTAAAAAGTATTCAGATCCCTTACTTCAGTAAAAGTACTAATACCACACTGTGAAATTACTCCACTACAAGTAAAAGTTCTGCATCCAAAACTTACTGAAGTAAAAGTAAAAAAGTATCAACATCAAAATCTACTTAAAGTATGAAAAGTAAAAGTACTCGGGTTATGCAGAATGGACCCACTATAATTGTTTTATAGATTCTGAATATATTATTACATTATTTGTATTGATGATTTAATGTATGCAGTGTTTGATTTTAAAGATAGGGCTCATTTAATTACTTAATATACTGTTAAAAGATTTAATTAAAAAAACGTCTAATCACTTTACATCGATCATACATATTATGTTAAATCTCGACCTGAAAAGTAACTAAAGCTGGCAGCTTTATCCTAGAGTAAAAAGTACAATATTTGCCTAAAAATGTAGTGGAGTAGAAGTAAAAAGTTACATATCATGGAAATACTCAAGTAAAGTACAAGTACCTCAAAATTGTACTTAAGTACAGTACTTGAGTAAATGTACTTAGTTACATTCCACCACTGCCTTTATGTAACTGTTGAATATATACTGCATCCCATTTTATAAGGAACACCTCTACAATCTAATGCAATTCAATTAAACTGTTCTGCAATCTAAAAGTCTAAAAAAATAAAGTTTGATGATGCCTATAATCTCTTTTGAACACTGTTACAATATATATATATATATTATGTTTCAGTATGGCGTTAGTTAGTTATTCTTCCCCATGTAGGCCTCTACCTCATGTTTTTTTTAATTGGGTTGGCAAAAAATTAAAACTCAATATAATGTAGTTCAGTATGACACCACCATTTACTACAGTATGACCTCAATAATAAACATAACTGAATTTGAAATGGGACATTATAAATATTCAAATAAAGATATATATCTCCCCCATTCATATCATGGTTGCCATCTGTAACCCCTCACTGAAGCCTCATTGAATTAGGCCATGAGCAATGATGCAAAATAACGAGCCAGCGTGTTTTATGAAAATACTAGATTTTTAAATTATTTCTGCATCACTGTGATGATGATTTGTCAGGCATGTAATTTGCTGGATTAACCAAAAACAGAAATAACCATGCGGGTGTTTTATCCATAAACAGTTTTTCTAATAATTTCACAGACCTTTTACAATATAATGATACTTATAAATATATCTAGGGCACATAGGGGTATAGCAGGGGTCTCAAACTCAAATTACCTGGGGGCCGCTGGAGGCAGTATCAAAATGACCAAAAAAAGACACAAAATTACTAAAAAAAAAAATAAAAAAAAAAGACAAAATTACCAAAAAAGCCCACAATATGACAAAAAGACACAAAATGACGGGAAAAAAACACAAAATTGCTTAAAAAAGACACAAAATGACAAAAAATACATAGAATTAGCAAAAAAGACACACAATTATTTTTTAAAAAGACACAAAATGACCAAAAGAGACACAAAATGACAGAAAAATAACTAAATGACTTAAAAAAGAAACAAACTGACCAAAAAAGGACACAAAATTATTGTAAAAAGACACAAAATGACACAAAAAAAGACACAAAACGACCAAAAGACACAAAATTACTAAAAAAAAAAGACACAAAATTACCAAAAAAAGAGACACAATTATTAAAAGACGACACACAATTATTTAAAAAAGACACAAAATGACCTAAAAAACGTAACCAAAGGGACCTTCCACACACAACACGGCAAAGGGCCATTCATTTAAAACTCACATTAAACTTTCATATCAAGGTGAGGGCCACAAAATATCGTCACGAGGGCCGCAATTGCCCCGCGGGCCGCGAGTTTGAGACCCCTGGGGTATAGATTTTATGCATATACCCCCCTCAAGAGGACCTGATTTTGACACAGACAAACACTCTTTGATACACACACACTTAATACACACACACACACACACACACACACACACACACACACACACGACAATAACTCATAACTTATCACAAACCACCTCTCACATTCTGTCACTCAGAAAGATGACAAATTGAATCTTAGTGCTGCACATCTGGAAATAGACAAACGCCTTTCCGTGTTGATGGAGCTCTGAAAGTGGCGCCCCCTGGTGCCTGCAGGAAGTAATGAAGCCATCTGATATAAAGCAGACTTGATGAGATGTCCTTTCAACTGAATAATTCCAGAGGGCACGACACAAGCTGAGACCCATCTCTTACATAATGCACGGGCCAGTGTTGTGTTGTTTAAGTCTTTGTGTGTCAACTTGCGTGCGCACAAGGCTTTTTCTCTAAAATCCATTCAGCACCTCCAGCACACTTTCACCTCTCTGTCTTTTAAAAAAAAATAAAAAATATATTCCTGTTGTCTCAGTTCTATTTTTGCTCTGCTTTTCTTCTTCACTGTGACTCTGCCCTAAAGCTGTGCCTCAGCTTCTGTCCAGCTCAACTCAGAGTGGGGATGAAAGCTGACTCACATATTCATTAGTACACATGGCTGCACACACTTCCACAAATAAACATCGTCTATGGATGTAAGACATGTACATTCAGACGCACACTGATGCAACAACTACATGCATGATGCACCTGCTCACTGGCGCCACCATGTAAGAAAATATGCCTTTCAAAGTAGGGCAAGAGATGGTTTTTATAGGCATGTCGCCACATTTAAGATTGATATCTGGAGAGAAATCATTACAAAAACAGAAGATTTCGAAGACTAAAATATTGCACGGTCATTGCCATACAGGGGCAGTAGTGGGTCAAACACCCCTACAGACATGTTCATGTTGTCACCAGAGACAGTCACACAAGCCCCAAGCAGTGACAGCAGATAACTGCAATGCCCACTATAAAAAGACCAGCTGACACAGTCAGCTAATGCCTATAGATAAACAGAACCATGGCACCTCACAGCCACCCAGTCAAACAGCTTTTTACGATCCAACACTATTTCTCACACACTATTTTAATGCAGGGAATGCACTGAAGAAACACAACACACCATTTTGGTGTCCTATGACCTTTTCAGACGTGCATACTGATGTCATGACGCGTTGGTGCGTGGTGTAACAGGAGCCAGGGGGCTTGGCGGAAAGTATTCACCCAAGGAAATTGTGAATTTGTTTGCCTAAAAAAGGCCGGCTAAAGCAAATGCCCCACTATGTGATGTTATCTTGCAGGACAGTTGCTTCCAATCATCCAGTCCACGTTTCTAATGCATACTGCCACCTAGGGGCCTCATCTGGTATCACTTAGCAGGAGTGAGAGCTGATATGACAGTGGGCTTGATTACTGTGCTAGCATGGACATTTTCTCTTTAAAATACATACACAAAAGTAGTACATAAGGTTTTTTTTCTTTATTGTAAAACAGCCGCCACCACTGTGCTATATTTGTACTGATATAAGTGAACTCATTGGAAAGGAGACATCTCTCCATCACACAGTAGAAAGACTGGGTCAAAGGGACAGATATAAAAAATCTTTCCTTCCACATGCCATCACACTGTACAATAACAAATAATAATCTGGTTCATTACATACTGTCTATGCACTTTATGTGTTTTTTATGCACACTGTTCATTGCACCTTATTTGTTTCATAGCACCAACATTTTTATACTGTATATTCATATTTATTCTGCACTGGAATTCTATTCTACTCCTTAATACATACTCCTTCTTTAGACACTTTATTTTTTATTATATTTTATTGTATTTTTATATTTTATTGCTTGAAGTATGCCTAGGTTGTTCTTTTTATTTAATTGTGTTGTTATTGTCTATGTGTGTAATGCTGCTGCTACACTGTAATTTCCCAGCTTGGGATAAATAAAGTATATCTATCTATCTATCTATCTATCTATCTATCTATCTATCTATCTATCTATCTATCTATAAAAGAGGTCACAGTAACATAAACTCATGTAAACAAAAACCCTGAGAATCTTTTACAATTATTTTTGTTTTATACCAGGACACATGTACTGTTTATATATTTCATTCAAATAGTGTTTTTAATTAAGCTGGCCAAAGTGTGTTGCTTGTTTACCTCATATCACTCTCTCATTCTAGACAGTTGTCTTTGCTTTCTTGTGATGTGCTGACTTGGTTTTCTTGTTCTTCACGGTTCCATTCTCTTCCGTCTTGATTTTTGTTTTTTTGCACGCTACCCTCAGTTCATCTTCATTATTTTCCTCTTTCTTCGGTCGCTTTAGATGTGGCATTTCTTTCAGCTTTTGGAACTTTTTAAGGTCAGCACAGAACAGCACCTAAAGCAGATGAACACACTATAATTAAAGCAGACAGGCTGCAAGAGACATGACAGAAACTGGAGGACAGACACTGACTCAGAACACTCACCGACTGTGCCCAACCAGCATAAGGACCCCACAGTTTTCTGAAAAAATCCCCTGTGCAGAAATTTGTGTCAAAGACAAATATTATTCTGTGTTTTCAATTAAAATAACACTAAAAACCGACTACTGATGAGGTGCATGAATACTAACCAATATCTCTGTGAAGTTTATCTGTGATGCTCTTTTGTGCCTTGCCAGAAGCGTAGTTGTAGTCACGTTTAGCAATCTGCCACACGTGTGTGTCTACGGGCACAGCGTCTGTCTTATCCAGGGACATCAGACATACACAGTCTGCCACCTACAGGGAGACACACAGCATGCATTACATATAGCAGTTATAATCCCAGAAAGAAATATAGGAGGCCTAGGGTTATTTTCCAACTCTACCTTGGTGCCCACCAAGGTTAACGAAATAACGAAAACTAGAATTGAAAAAACATTTTTTGTTAACTGAAATAAAAATAAAAACTAGAGTTTTTAAAAAAACGATAACTAACTGAAACTGTATTGCGTGGTTACAAAACTAACTAAAACTAACTAAAATTATTGTGGAAATGTCCTTAGTTTTCGTTTTTGTCAACTTTTTTCATTCATAATTCAGTGTTTCTATTTGAACATGCAACACATGGTGAATATGTTTACTGAGACTGGGATGTTTACACTCCAACCAGAATTCAAAACAGTTAATAACCTTATTGGGGCTGAGATAAATAAACCAAAGGAAATAAAGGCAAAATTTATTATGACCACTTTGAATCTCGCACCCAACACATACCCCATTACAAAAAAACTAAAACTAACACTAAAACTAATAAAAACTAAACTAAAACTAAGCATTTTCAAAAAATAAAAACTAAACTAAAACTAGAAAACTCACTCTAAAAACTAACTAAAACTAACTGAATTTGAAAACAAAAATTCACAACGAAATTAAAACTAAAACTAATGAAAAATCCAAAACTATTTTAACCTTGGTGCCCACACCGGGGAGAGTACGCAGAGCATCACGGGCCATCAGATATGGGACACTGCGTAGACCTTCAAGCCACTGGAGCCCATGAGTGTCCAAAATCTGCTTCGCACTCTGCTGAAGGAAGCGAGCCCTGTATCCAAAACCCAGATCCCTGAGACACGCCTCTACGCTGTTGTCTGCCAATTAAAATGTAGAAAATAGCACATTTATGATGAAAACGGCTAGTGAACATGAGTCTTGTGAGGTAAACAGCTGTATGAAATATTTAGGCATTTGATGAAATAACCACCAACAAAAAGAGACAGGGTATTTACATATTTGTCAGAGAACCTGAAGCAAGATTTATGTATAACTCAGTTATCAGCCAATAATAATAATAACAATAATAATAATACATTTTCTTTGTAAAGCACTTTTCATTATTAAAAGCAACCCCAAGGCATTAATCTTTTGGGATGTCCCGATAAAGTTGTTTTGCCCCTGATCCCAGTACCAGTCATTTAATATTGAGCATCGGCTGATATTGAATCCTGATCAGATATTTCACTTTTCCTGGATAATACAAGTACATTCAAGTTATTAAAATCAATCCAATTAAACATGCATGACAACTAAATGACTATACATTGCAATAAGAAAAAGAAAGCCTACATTCAAGCTATTCCTTAATGTTGTTGTTGCTGTTTCTTCAAAATAAAGTATAGAAACAAGAAACCCTCTCTGTAGTCTTTTAGGCTTGTAACTGTCTCAAGGGAATTTATCTCTCCCCTTAAAAGTCTCCTCTAGTGTTTGTTGCTTAGATGCACCCTTTTCCTGAGGTAGCTGAATAAACTGTATTCCACTGAGTGTCTATTTTTGTCGTCCCCTGGGCAGATAAAAGTGGAGTGGAGGAGAGACAGACAGCGAAGTGTTGGAGAACTGACGGTGGACGTGCAATCAACGTTTAGGAGTAAAAACAGCTGTTTGACCGCTGATGTACAACAAAGAATTGGATTAAGGTCAATATAAATCCATGTCCAATACTGATCAGCTCAAAAATGCCTTGATTGGCCCCCGATATAGAGTCTTATTATATACACTACCGGTCAAAAGTTTTAGAACACCCCAATTTTTCCATTTTTTATTGAAATTCAAGCAGTTCAAGTCAAATGAACAGCTTGAAAGGGTACAAAGGTAAGTGGTGAACTGCCAGAGGTAAATAAAAAAAGGTAAGGTTAACCAAAACTGAAAGATAATGTAGGCTACATTTCAGAATTATGCAAGTAGGCCTTTTTCAGGGAACAAGAAATGGGTTAACAACTTAACTCTATGGAGTCTTGGGCTACTTTGTCCATTTTTGAATTCTTTTCATGTCTTTGTAAGTCATTTTGTGTCTTTTGGTGATTTTGTGTCTTTTTTTAGTCCTTTAATTCAACATAAAATGTGATTTTGAATCTTTTTTTATTTTCAAAACACTATCATGCTCAATAAAGAATTTTAAATGTTGCAAATGTGCGTTCATTTCAGAGTAGACTGAGACATTAAACTGCATCATTTTCAATTAAATTCTGGAAAAGTTGGTGTGTTCTAAAACTTTTGACCAGTAGTGTATACTGTTTTGGAACATCAGTATATGATCTCATTATTTTAATTTCATTTAACAGAGACTGGATAGTATTCAAACCCATGTGGAATGTTGATTTCCAATTATAGACAGTGGTTATGAGAACCTTTCTTTTAATTCTGCAATATGACTGAAGTTAAAAATAGTGTTGCATGAGCCAGAATAAAAATGATAGGAAAGCTGACAATGCTGTGAAGTCTGCCTGAAAGAATATAGTACCTGCAAGTGCAGACAGGGAAGGAAAGTTGTAGTAAGAGGTTTCATCCAGTTGGCACAGTGGGTTGCCCAGAGCCTGACACAGCCTCTCCACCATGCCCTGGATACGAGAGATGTGGTTATTGGAGGTGCAAATGAAAGAAAACAGGCATTCAGTGGGGTCCTGGCGAAGCATTCGCACACCTGGGGAGAGACCAAATGAAATATTTAAGACACATTTACCTAAATAAATACTAGATAGACCAGAGTAATAATAAGTGGTATCATGCTTGTGCACACTGACCTGAGAAGATGTCAGCAATGTGTTTGAAATGGGGGTCTGCTGTTCCCCATTCCTTATACAGATCCCCCAGCTTCACGTTGAGCTGGAAGTAGTCTCTCAGCATCTCTTCTTCCTCATCAGTGTCCTGCAGAAAAGACACAGCCACCGCCTCCTCCTCTTCCTTCTTTATAGCTCCTTTGAATCTCTTCTCTGACTTGTTTACCATCTGGAGAGAAACACCTGCTTTGCTCTTCCGGTCACTTCCATCCACCTGCCCGTCCTGGCTTTTGTAAACGTGGTACCAAAGAGTGTCATCTGTCTGAGTAAGAGTCCAAACTCGCCCTCCCATCACTCCGGTCCAGTGGCCTTCTGCAGTTTCTCTCCACCTGTGGGTAATAATTATTAGTGGGTAGAAATATTATTATTATATATTATATTATTTTACTTGTAATTACTTTATTTATATTTTTTTCTTTTTACTTTTATATTTATTTATTTTTATTATCTTTTTGTTTTATTTATCTTATCTATTTGTTTATTATCTATTATCACATATATTATACTATATATATATATATATATATATATATTATATACTGTACTATTATTATTATTATATACCGTCTAGTCACTATAGCATTGTTGCCATCATATCATATCACCAGTTTAATTATTACCATCATCTTGCCAACCATCCTACCAAATTATGTTCTTTTCTTAACTTCTTAAGTGTCCTTGTTCTTGTTCTATTCTGTGTTTTTTTCTATTGTTGTTTTTATTTATTCTACCTCAGTATTTTATTCTATTGTATTTTATTGTACTTGAATACCGGACTGCTGTGACAACCGCATTTCCCTTCGGGGATGAATAAAGTAATCTATCTATCTATCTAAATGTGTCAATGCAGAGACACATAGGATGATTTTAAGGTCTGTCCTGCTGACACAGTAAACCTGAGTCTGACCAACCTACCGGAAAGATTGTCCACAGGCAAGAGTGAGATCCAGCCGCAGCTCTGACTTCTGACAGCCCAGACATCTCCACATTTTTGCCCCTGATGACAGCACCGCATGTTTGGCCATAATTGTTTTGATACTAACAGTTCCCTTGCTTGTTTAGAGTTAAAAACAAACGTATATTGCCCTACCAAATTGTTAAATTATTACAAAACGCATTATAGTGTGACCCCATATATGGTGAAGCGTAAAACAAACCCTGCACGTGAATATAAAAGGCTTTCACCGGGAGCTACAACTTCCTTGTACAGTTAATGTTTACAACAGCTAGTGTGAATAACTTTCACGGAGTTGATTTAACTAGCATAGATAGTGATGGCCAACAAAAACCCTACACAGCGTAGCAAAGCTGCGCATGTTTCAGGAAAAAGGGCTTTCAAGTTTAGGTGGTTGTAATTCAAAATGTTGTTTGATAAAAATATTAGGTTTTTATGGTCCTATTTCTACGTTAATAATTACTAGAAATGATTGAAACGTCAATCTGATGCAACATTACAAAGATTCCGGTTGCCCTTTCCTTACTGATGTCAACACAACTGCTGATTGGCTTGCGATCTCATAGTAGGCGGTGCTTCACTCAAGCTCATCCATGATTGGTCAATACCTTCCGTGCCCGCGGTATCCTATTTGCTAGTATTATTGTTCATCATTTTTTTCTTTGAGGTGTACCGGAAGTGGTCCCTCTCTCCGAGAAGACAAGTCGTGTGCGGCGGTTGTAGCGTGTCTGGAGGCTCGGATCTAGCCGGTGACTACGGTGGAAAAATGGCCGATACGCTGGCACTTTTCACTTCCATTGGGCTCAGTGAGCAGAAAGCGAAAGAAACGCTGAAAAATGAAGCGCTGAGTTCTGCCCTGAAAGACGCGATTATTCAGGTATGACTCAATGTAGACAGAGAAACCCAACTTCCTGCGGGGACAGCTGTGAAATGTGACTGACATTTACTTTCTTTTCTTTTTATAGCTAACTTGTTGTGTCCACACTCATCTCTTCTTCTCTTTATATCGTCACCCTGATAAAATAATCGCCTAACTAATTTTTTCAAGTTTTGCAGGAAACACAAAAACTTCACCAAAAGTGTAACATATCATCATATCATTTCACTCAAAAAGGATGTAACAAAGGATGGCTATTGGCATGGTAATAACACTGTGTGTGTAAATTATGTAACTTAAGAGAAATAAATGACTAACTATATCCCATAACTTTTGAGTAGTTTTTTCAGGGTCACTATACTTTTATTTTCACTTTCTAACAGTCCATTAGCTTTAAATTGTGAAGAAAAAAGGATTTATGATTGTGTTTTATGATTGACTTCAACAGGCCCAGCGTGTCCGTGGGGCATCAGGAGTGGACAAAGCCATGGGTACTTTGCTGTACAGTATGGCATCTCGCCTTAAAGACACCAAACGCCTGGCTTTCCTGTCAGACAACATAGTTCAGAGCAAAATCTGCACAGAGCTACAGCTGGCAGGTAATTTCTGTGACATGTTGCAACATGACTGGTCATTAACAAAATGTACATTTTAACATTTTTCTTCACCAATGGCTCCTCTTTTTAGACTGATCCCACCACAAACAAACCATTTGTAAAAGTGAATTACATTGATTTATTCAACCACTACTGCTCACACAGAAGTGTCCTGCATACTCGCCTGAATACATAAATTCTGCCAGCTTTAAGTCATTTACATAAACATGAAACAGATTTAAATCTGTGTGTCAGCATCTGGGATATGTTACGATACAACTTAGTTGTAAATTTACGCTGAAGCGCATTTTTCATCCTTTGGTATTTCAGTTCAAACAAAATTACACAAGACTTAAACATACAATTACACATATGACACTTTTCATAGACATACAAAAAAACATACAATCTGTCATGACAATTTAGCATATTATTTAATGTCCTCTGGATTGATATCTAGGTTCGCAGCACTCTGAACTTGGTTTAGCGAAAGGGTAGACTGATGTATAAATAAATACCTCAGGCTGTTGTGTTTAAGGGTGGTTGACGTGACGCTCAATTTTTGTGTTCCCAGTGACAAATATTACTAAAATTTGATAATATTTCATTAAAATTAATGTTTTAATATGCAGTTCATTCTTCTACATCTAATCCATCTGCAAACAATGAGTATCGTTCTTCAACTATGCAAATATTCTGTTTTGAACATGACATTTGTCCACCGGAGCAACTGTCCAAGGTAGCATTACTTATCTTAAAACAACTGTAATTTAATGAAAAATGAATCTAAATACATTAAAATACTTGAATGCATGTCATACGAGTGTTTACTTAATGAATCTAGAGGATATAAGTGTTAAGGTCCCTATGTAGAGTTATTATGACACATTACATTTTGTCCGCTAAACTGGTGTCCTCCTGGAGCAACGCCATTATGTCGATATAAAACAGGCATTAATGTGACCACCCCATTACTGAGAGGGGTCCTTGCAGAATCAGGAAGGACAGAAGACATCTCTGGAGCAGGTGGACTGCACACAAGATCACTTCTGTCTCAAATATTTTCATAATATTACTATTTCCGTGCAGTGTTGGAACTGGTCGTCTTAAGGTAGTCCTTTGGTACAATGCAGTTTAAGCATTGATCTGAATATTTTTATCAATTTACATTGATTGATCATTGAAAATAATGTAAATTGATAAAAAATATTCATAACTAATATGCCTTGGCTTATCTATCTTATCTGTCCAACATTCTCTGAATTAAATAATGACATTCTTTATTTTGTTGCACCGGTGGACACATTTTAGGACTACCACACCAAAAAGTTAATAATATGCTAAATATATGAAGAATTAGAAATGGACACATTCAGTTTTGAATTATTCACATATAAGGCAATATAATTGTATGTCATTTGACATATATTTTTGAATTATTCTTTTTTTCACTTTGAATTTGAGTTCACGTCAACCACCCTTAAATGGAGGGACTCGAAGTTGGTTTTCCTGTTTTATTTGATGATTATAAAATATCCAGTGAAAAATGTCCAGACACCACACAAATGTAAATTGACAGCATATTAGAAAACAGAATTAATGAGTGCCAGCCTTGATGATATGGACTTCCCAAATCACATAAGAAAAATCATTTTCTGCAATCCTGCTCCATTAATTTTTCTACCTTTGTTTTATTTTGCAGCTGCACTGGAATTTGTGAAGAGTCACCCTCAGGATCCCATCAATCAGAAGGAGTTTGAAGAAGCATGTGGAGTGGGTGTGGCCATCACCCCGGAGCAAATTGAAGATGCAGTAAGTGCACAAATGTTGTAAAAATCTTTACGAGCGTCACTGGGTGTGGTGTGGTCAGTGACCATGGAATGTTGTGTAGGTGGAGACGGTGATCAAGAAGCACAAGGACCAGCTGTTAAAGGAGAGGTACCGCTTCAACATGGGACTGCTAATGGGTATGATGCAACACTTAGTCAAATATGTTTGAAACCACTGAAGCTTTACAGACAGACAGAATGCCTCACAGAGCTGTTGTGTCTGTTGCAGGAGAGGCACGTTCTGCCCTAAAATGGGCTGATGGAAAGGTCATCAAGAATGAGGTGGACATGCAGGTGTGTTTTAAGAGAATATAGAAGTAGTGTGTCAGTCATTGTGATTGTATATTTGCACCTGAGGTTGTTAAATTATACCACAGCATTGTATAACTAACTCTGGGTTTGGATTTAAAGGTCCTGCATCTCTTAGGACCCAAGACAGAGGCTGACCTGGAGAAGAAACCTAAGGTAACACACATCACTATTATTCACAGGAATAGTTTGACTTTATGGTAAATGTGGTCATTTGTTTTTCTTCCTGCGCCCCACCAGGCCCCACCCACTCATATCCTGTCATTTTTTAGGGTTAGATTTGTCAGATTAAATGCCCCTACCGCTTCCACAGCCTTTCTCTTCATATGTCATGTGTCCCGTAGACCAGCTGTTGTCAACCTTGGGGTCGGGGCCCCAATTGGGGTCGCGAGATGATTTTTGGGGGTCTCCAAATCATTTTGGAAGTCAGCTCTGTCTCCACTGTGTTAAAGTGTTCATGTGTTAATGTGTTAGTCTTTTTGGTCACCTAATGTCTTTTTTTGGTAATTTTGTGTGTTTTTTTTTGTCATTTTGTGTGTTATTTGGTAATTTTGTGTCTTTTTTTTGTCATTTTGTTTCCTTTTTTTGGTCTTTTTGTGTGTTTTTTTCAGTAATTTTTTGTCTTTTTGGTCATTTTGTTTCTTTTTTGGGTCATTTTGTGTCTTTTATTGGTCATTTTGTGTCTTTTTTTTATCATTTGGTGTCTTTTTGGGTCATTTTGTGTCTTTTTTTGATAATTTTGTGGTCAATTTGTGTCTTTTTTTTGGTCATTTTGTTTCTTTTTTGGGTGATCTGAACTGTGCGTGTGAGATTCTGTTCAGTGAGTGGGGGTCGCGGACAACATACATGTTAAGTTGGGGGTCGCGACTCAAAAAGGTTGAGAACTACTGCTGTGGATGAGCTGCGTGGTTATGTCCAAGTCCTTTTGTTAGTTTCCAATTTACAGAACCAGGGCTGTGTATCAACACTTTTTCTTTATTTTGTTCACAAAGATAGATGGCAGACCTTGAGATATTCCCTGAATTTAAGCTTTATAGATGGTTGTAGGCAGATTTTGTTCTCTCTGGGTAGAGCCAGGCCAGCTCTCTTTCCCCTTGTTTCTAGTCTGAATGTTAAGCTTAGCTGACTGGCTTCATGTTTTCTATACAAATATGATGCTCTCATTTAACTCTCTGCAAGAAAGCCAATAACTTATTTTTTGTCTAATTTTTAATCCCTGATTTGAGCATTTGATTTTGTCTGTAGTTAATATTGAATTGTTTTTCAGCCCCAGAAGGCTAAAGTGGCAGATAACGACGTTAAGGTGAAGAAAGCAGAGGTGGCAGTGAATGGTAAGTGACAGACAAAATATATGGCAAATTGAAGTGACAGATCAGTCGTTTGTGGGTTTTTAAATGTGCTTGTTGGATGTTTAGGTGATGCGATGAGTGGTGAGGGAAAGTCACTGATGGAGCAGCTCAGAGGAGAGGCGGTGAAGTTCCATAAAACAGGTAAGAAGGAACCAACTGAACCATTAGATGTACACTTCACTCAGAGCAGTTTAACGTTAGTTAATGTTAATCTTTCATCCTTAACTTCAATCATACAGGAGAAAACTATAAAACTGAGGGCTACGTGGTCACACCAAAGACAATGGACTTGCTTAAAAAGCACCTGGAGCTCACTGGTGGACAGGTACACATTTAATGCGTTACTTTTGGAGAAGAAATATCTTAACTTGAAAATTATTATCAGGGTTCGTACGGGTGCTTGAAATCTTTGAAAATGTATGAATTTAAATGTTGTATTTTCAAGGTTTGAAAAGTGCTTGGATATTGGATAAAGTGCTTGAAAATGCTTTTAATTCTTACTGTATTTCTCTTGCAATCTGACTGTAGATAATCACATGTTCAACGAAAAAAATAATAAATTGAATTTTGAGATTAGCAAACTGTACTTTTGGTTGTTAAAAGCGTAAAACCATCGCTGTTGGTATGGTTGATGAGTGAAATTACCCCTTTTAGCATGCAAGTACTCATCTAAAACATGCAACTTATTACCGTTGTAAGGTATTGGAACAGCTTGAAAATGGACTTTGAAAGTCCTTGAAAAGTGCTTGAATTTGACCACTCAAAAAGTGTATGAACCTTGTATTATGATTGTTGATATTTCTCCTTTTGTCCTTAGATACGTACTCGTTTTCCTCCAGAGCCCAACGGCATCCTTCACATTGGACACGCCAAAGCTATCAACTTCAATTTCGGCTATGCTAAGGTACGTGTTTTTCTGTTCTTGGTCACCACCACATGAGCTGTTTAATCCTCTCTGGTGCAGCAGTTTTCTTTACACCTTGTCTGTTCCTGCAGGCAAACAATGGAATTTGCTTCTTGAGGTATGATGACACAAACCCAGAGAAAGAGGAGGAAAAATACTTCACTGCTATCAAGGACATGGTGGAGTGGCTCGGTGAGTTTGACCGATTTACACCTTTGTGATGTGATAAAAGCTTAAGGGACACTTTACATTCATGAAGATGATTTCTTATCAATATTACTGTATTACACAGGCTACGAACCTTATGATGTCACGCACGCATCCGACAACTTTCAGCAGCTCTACGACCTCGCTGTGGATCTCATTCGCAGGTGAGTGCAGGAACTATGTGTACATGTTTGTAAATGTGCACAAACTGTTAGATGGTTATGATGGAAATTGTTGAAGTGTAGATATGTACATATAAAGGGAGTCAAGTCTGATTTTTAAATAGGTACAACATTTTTGAATCAATACTTTATGTTTTAATTAGCCACCCTTCTGCATGTTGTTATAGCTCAATAACATGTAATTTAATGTGATAGAAAAAAGTGAAATAATCTGTATGTACTGTATATAAATATGTAATTTACCACAGCTGTAAGATGCTGGAAAAGCTTAAAAGTGCACCATGAAAATGCTTGAAAAGTACTTGAATATATATATTTAAAAAATCCTCCAGTCTATCAAGCTTTAATGAATGATATAATGAAACATTTACAGTTAGAAAAAATAAAATTCACCCTGAGAGGTAAGATAAATACCTTTTACACAATATGGCAGCCATTTATGGACTATTATACTAAATATAACCTCACTTTACTTAAAGCATACATTGATCATTTATTTATACTTATGGCATCCTATGAGTCCTTATAACAACTGATTGTTGAGGTGTGTGTATAGAGGGGTATGAGTAGTTGTAATGTATTATAAGCCTCATCAGTCAGCCTGTAGTTTATAACCAGTCAAGAGCACTCATAAGACACTTGGATTTATAAGTCATTATAAGCTATATTTATAACTGTTGATATAGTGCATCATGAAGCTTTATATGTGTTTATGAATGCAGTCATAATGCATTATGATTGATTATAATGAGCGTTATAATTCACTATGAATGCGCTCATAATGCACTATAGATGTAGTCTTCATAGAAAGTGTTACCAACATTTTTTTATAGCTTTTATTTTTCTACTATCATTCTGTTCTTTCGTGTTGATTTCAAGCATAAATTAACATGTACCTTCTTTATTTTTGTATGTGAACGAAAGAAAAAAAAAAACAAAGAGAAAAGTAAGAAAAGTACTTGAAGATGACTTTGGAAGAGCTGTATGAACCTGTTTCTCTGTGTTCCAGGGGTCACGCGTACGTGTGCCACCAGAAAGGGGAGGAGCTGAAGGGCCACAACGCTCCTCCATCACCCTGGAGAGACCGACCGGCTGAGGAGTCGCTGGTGTTGTTTGAGAGGATGAAGAAGGGGCTGTTTGCTGAGGGAGAGGCCACGCTGAGGATGAAGATGGTCATGGAAGACGGGAAGATGGACCCGGTGGCGTACCGGATCAAATACACGGCGCATCATCGGACGGGAGACGAATGGTGTGAAAACCTGAACTGTTGTTGCTTTTCCACCCAGGTAGTTTCTTTTTCACAAGCTGTGTTTTATTTACAGTTGTGTCTTGTCTTTCTCTGCAGGTGCATCTACCCCACCTATGACTACACCCACTGTCTGTGTGACTCTATTGAAAATATCACACACTCACTCTGTACCAAAGAGTTTCAGGCCAGGTACGCTCCAGTTAACTCTCCTGGTGATCAGTTGTAGCCCAACACACAAATGCATTGTTGTGTTTACTGTCTTCCCTTTTTCTTTCGTTTTCCGTTTATTTCGGTCAAAACATGTCATTAAAAGAGAAGTAACAAACCAAAAAAAAAAAAACATTGACCAAAGTAAACAATCAGTAAACAGAGAAAGAAAATTGATAATAGATATTTGGACCGAAAAGGCGTAGGCTGAAGCATAGCTTATTACGCCTACCCTGTTACAATGTTCAAGTTAATTTAAAAATTAAAAATGTATCTGTTATTTATTAATAAAAGAAATAAGCAGTCACAAAAGAGAGAAAAGAAAGAAGCTGCTTGATTTTTCTTTTTTCCTTCTTCCCCTCCACCTCCTCTTTCCTTTCCCTTCTTCCTCCTTTTTTCCTTAAAAAAAGAAGAAAAAATAAATAATAATAATAAAAAGAAAAAAAAAAGTCAATCAAACATACAGAACAGGACAAAACAAAACCAAAATAGCAGCAGCATAGAACGTGTCACCACTCATTACTCTAACTTATATAAATTAATCATCCTGTTTTTAAGTACTTTTTAAAATAAGTTAATGGTATTGCATGTTTTTAAGTCATTCTACAATTTGTTCCATAAATTAACAGCTGTTACCGTAGAGCATCGTAATTTGGTGTTGGTTCTGGTTTTTAACTTTATAAATATACACACCCCTCTGAAATTATAATGGCTTTGTCTTAGATTGAACATTTTCTGAATGCATATGTGTTTGTGGCAGGCGTTCATCCTATTACTGGCTGTGTAACGCTCTGGATGTGTACTGCCCTGTGCAGTGGGAGTATGGCCGCTTGAACCTCACCTACACTGTTGTGTCAAAGAGGAAAATCATCAAGCTGGTAGAGACGGGCGTTGTCAGGTAAAATAACCATTTTCCTTTTGTTTTCAGCACAATCTGTCTTGTAATCAGTGTGATTAATGAGCTGTAAATACATATTTCATGTAAAAGTTTATTATAGAGCATGAGGGGATGTTTGGGATCGAGACCAGTATTTTTTTGTCCTGTTTTGAATATTATTAATATTATAGAGTTGGTTGCTGAGAGCAGTTTTTTTTAGCCCATATTTTATATAAGCTATAAGTTTGAAGTTTGAAGTTTTTTTATTTAGCACAAATAATAAGACAAAAGACAAGGATAAAGAGATAACAACAAAAGGAAGGTGCAAGGTAGCGGCAAGAAACCCAAAAGGGCTTATACAGGCCTCTAACTATATTAAAATGATAACTATGAAATAGAAAAAATAATGACATAAAAATTATGCAAAATTATAATAATATTAAACGTAAAATAAAAACGTGTGTGTGTGTCTGTGTGTCTGAATGTGTGTACTACTTAGTGACCTGAGCAATCAGAGCAGACACTAAACTGCTCTTGTATGTATTCAGAGAGGAAAACTGCATTGAACTATTAAACTGATCAATCCAGAGTATTGTTTCTCTATATTTTAAGGAAAATTGCCCAAGGGTAGTACGATAGTGAGGCGGGTGTAATCTTGTTAATTGTCTAGTGTTGTACTTATGTAATTGTGAGTTGACATGGAAATATTCACTGAAAGCTTTAAGTATATATATATTCCAAATTCCATTCCTAAAGATAAAAATGTATATTTGGTATATATTGATCTGAAAAATTGTCATTATCTTGAGTTCTTGGAAAAGGGGAACAGAAGGATCTAGTTGTTTTTAAAATGTGGCTTCTTGTAGTAACAAAAATGTTTTGCAGCAGATAGTCAAACATCATACCATTATGTATCATTGTGATTGTGTATGCATTTTAACCACAACAGCAGTCTTCAGGCTACAGAATTGGTTCGCTAACTGAAGAAGATGTGTTTTCTAATTACAGAGACTGGGACGATCCCCGACTCTTCACTCTGACTGCGCTGAGAAGACGAGGCTTCCCACCAGAGGCAATTAACAACTTCTGTGCACGGGTATGCAGAGGACGGAAGGATGAATGGAGCGGATGGAGGAACTAGTAATTAGATGCATGAGGAGGCTGCTGTAATAACACGTTTCATCCGTCTGCAGGTTGGAGTCACAGTTTCTCAGACCACGACAGAGCCCCACCTCCTGGAGTCGTGTGTGAGGGACGTGCTGAACGACACGGCGCCCAGAGCCATGGCCGTGCTGGAGCCACTCAAAGTCACCATAACTAACCTCCCTGACAACTCAAAGGTTTGTGCAAGTGCACAAATGCAGACGTTACACAATAAATTGCTGCTTGATTACTCTATTTTTGCATGATATTTAAAATCATGGGTGCTTAACCCTTTGATGCACAACATATTGACCCCCTTTCTAATGCACAACATGGGTCAAAAATGACCTGCATTTATTTTCTATGTTATTTAATGCTTGCTGTGTGTTTCTGTGCTCTATCTTATTTTATGATTGAATATTCCAAGCATTCTTTAAATATCTTATAAAAGTTATAAAACAACAGATCATTATTTCCATTTTGCCTCTCATACTTTATGAAGAAAAAAAGTTTTTGTATTATTACATAGCTAACTACTTGGTTAAGTAGCTTGCTAAGCTAACTTCTTGGCTAACTACTTGGTTAAGTAGCTTGCTAAGCTAACTACTTAACTAACTTCTTGGCTAAGTAGCTTGCTAAGCTAACTACTTTGCTAACTTCTTGGCTAAGTAGTTAGCTTAGCACGCTACTTAGCTAAATACTTAGCCAAGAAGTTAGCTAAGTAGTTAGCTTAGCAAGCTACTTCGCTAAAAAATGGATATGGGTCATTTTTGACCCATGTTGTGCATTAGAAGAGTAGTGACACAAAAAGGGATTTTATTTAAAAAAAATAATATAGGAAAACATAAAATTAGGATGTATGATGATCAAAAACAAACTAATTGAGGAAAACCTGGAATACTGAATGATGAAAATAATGTATTGCTAAGATATAGAACATAAAAACTCATACATATCGGGTCACTTTAGACCCATGTTGTGCATCAAAGGGTTAATTAGGGTTGTCACGATACTCAGGAAAATATTCGATACTCGATACCATTTTTGATACCACAAAGATAAAAACAAAGACCCCAAAATTTGACAGAAATATTTGTATTAACGAGAAAAATGCAACATGTAAAAATAAACAGAACCACAGGTAAAATATTTAGGTAACACTTTACAATAACCAACTAAATAATGTTTATAGATGGTTTATAAACCAATGATTAACCATTTACAAAGTGCTTTACGTATTTTATCGTTAAATGTTTTCAACCAATTTCTTAAAGGTATATGAATAATTTCAAAATCATTAACATACTTAATGTGGAGTTAAAAATATTAAAATGGGTGCAACTAAAACCATTTATAAACAATTAATTATAATTTAATTGTTTGTTAATGGTAAAGTAACTATAAACTTACATTAATAGACATGTTTATAAATGAATATACATCTTTTTGCCATTTATACATGATTAAGTTAGTTAAACATTAATAAATTATGTATTTACTATTCTAAATGGTCTATAAACAGTTTATAAATGATGATTAAACATTAATAAACTATCTGTTTACCGTTTATAAATGATGGTTATTGTAAAGTGTTACCAATATTTATAATAACAGTTGTGCAAAAAGAAACTGCAACTATGATAACAAGCTTCAGGTCTGAGGTAGTGCAAAAAATAAATAAATACAATAAACAATGACCATTATAACAATATTTTGAGGTTGTATGCTGTGCACGGGGGGGTATCGATACTTTTGAAAATGAGTATCCGGATACAACGTTTTAGTTTAGTACTTTTTGAGTATCGATACTTTTGACAACCCTATGCTTAATATTCCTGCTGTCCTTTTCTGTCTCAGTCAGATGTTCGGGTGCCAGACTTTCCTGCCAACGAGGCCAAGGGCAGCCACACCGTCCCACTGACACGCACAGTCTTCATTGAACAGGCTGACTTCAGAGAGGTCAGAGAGAAAAGCCCCCCAAATACTGTCACAGTAGTATCACACTCTCTTTGTGCAATTTTTGGATCATGAACAGAGGATGATGATGGACTCCTCTCCTTTTTGCAGGTTATGGAGAAGGGCTACAAGCGTCTGACCCCAGACCAGCCTGTAGGTCTCAGACATGCTGGGTATGTCATCTCCGTCCAGAGAGTCATCAAGGTAAGATTTGTGATGTTGAGTGGTGGTCAGACCAGATTTGCTGATTGAAATGTATTTGCTTGGTGAAGCGGGACAGGAAATAACATGGGCAGAGCAGTGAATGTAAACTTCATTCATAAAAATGAGCCAACAACGACATTTAGCCTGGGAGCAAGGCCAACTGAAAATGTTGCGTTACAAGCCGGTTGTGATACAGTTATGTTTTCCACCAGCCTGTGAACCTCTAAATGTGTGAACTGTAACACATTTCATAATGTATTTAATAAGTAATATATTGCAAACAGGGCCAATTCAGGATCAGTTTTAAATCCTTTCAAAGGCCCACAATTCTCTCCCTCTGTTAAATGACTGACTAAAGTTGACTTTTTGCTCGTTCTCTATTACTATCCTTCCCTTTTCTTTTTTTTTTTGTTCTTTGGTCACTTAATTTCTATTTATTTTTGCTTATTTTGCTTCATCGTCAGCAATAACCATATATGCTATAACCATAGCATATAATGTGAAAAATAAAATTCTCCAAAGATAAATTTCCTTTCTTCCTTTTATCTGACCAACATACAACATAGGACAGTCTTCTTACTGATTATCTCATCTGCTTTATTAGGTCCGATAAAGGCATTAGTTTTAAATTGAGACTGTTTTTGTAGTTGCTTTAGATGGAGTTTGTCTCATGCAGTCCAACTAATATTTGATAGTTTCCTTGCTGCTTGTTGGACACAGATGTCAAAAAATGTATGAGCTTAGTATTATACATTCTTAGTAGTGTTCACTTCCCTCCATTAATGTCTTAACTTCCTGGTCCACGTCCTCTGCTGACGTCCCTTTTGTTTCTCAGGACGCTCAGGGTAAAGTGGTTGAACTCGAGGTGACCTGCTGCAATTCTGAGACCGCAGAGAAACCAAAGGCCTTCATCCACTGGGTCAGCCAGCCATTGGTGTGTGAAGTGCGCCTTTATGAAAGACTGTAAGTCACAAAAAACGCTCACTGTCACACATGCAGTATTCCAGTTAGAAAATGCACTTAACCAGGTCTTCTCATTGTCTTTGTAGATTCCTGAAGTGCCTGAAATATGGTCCTTTTATACATTTATCTGACAGCTTTAGTTATGAATTACCTTTCAGATTAGCAATAATAAATGCAATAAATCAATTTTATTATTTCATTGATATGACTTAATTGGTCCCCATGGAGAAATTCTCAAGCTATCAGCAGTATGTAAACTAAAATATTTAAAATATATTTTTTTAAATAGTTTGACATTTAACAGTTGCAGAAGTGATGAGCTCATTAATGTATAGCAATAAAAGATAAACCAATAATATAAACAATCCAACATGGGCCGTTTATATTGAGTACTTTTACTGTGGGTACTTTAAACATATTTTGATGCAGAAACTGTACTTTTACTTAAGGGGTAGTTCAGGTTTATTGATATGGGGTCCTATGCGGTAGTTTGTCACACATATGCAGTATTCCAGTTAGAAAATGCACTTAACCAGGTCTTCTCATTGTCTTTGTAGATTCCTGCACAAACACCCAGAGGATCCATCTGAAGTGCCCAATGGCTTCCTGAGTGACATCAACCCTGTGAGTACCTCTGCAGTCCTGCGACGGCTCAGCTGAGATGTTTCAGTGGGCAAAGTGATTGTTTCATTTTCCTCTTTTGTCATTTAGAATTCCCTGCATGTGATCAGCGGTGCCTTGGTGGATACTTCAGTGAAAGGAGCAAAGAGTTTAGACAAATTCCAGTTTGAGAGAGTTGGCTACTTCTCCCTGGACCCCGACAGCACCGCAGAAAAGGTAAAGGAAGATGATGCAACTTTGAACTTTGTCTTTCCTCTAAACCAAAAATTAGGGATTTGATTACAGTGATGTCACACATTGGCGTGTGGACAAGCTTTGACATAAATTGGCAGACGCCATCTTGGTTTTGTGAAAATACTGTCAATTTCATACAATTAGACTTCTTATTGCAAACAGTGGAGTCACCCTCTATTGGCAGTCAATAACCTAGGGCAGGGATGGGCAACTGGAGGTCCGGGGGCCGCATACAGCCCGCATCCTCATTTGAAGTGGCCCTCAGTACAACTACATGCATTTGAGCATTAAATCTTAAAAGTGCAGTGTAAAAATGCACAAAATTACTTCTTGTAATTAATGTTGGTCTGCTGTTCTTGCACTGAAAAAAAAATCACAGTAAGTGATTATTTTTTATTTGCATCAAACCTTTTGTATTCCTATTTATACTGTTATACATGCATTTGAGCATGGAATATGTTAAGTTACTGCACTGTAAACATATGTAAAATTGCAGTTTCATCATATCTGGTTAAGTGCACGGTCCTATATGTGCCCCTGTGGTAGTGTCCATGAAAAATTGTGGCCCCCTCCAGCATGTAAGTTGCCCATCCCTGGTCTAAACAATCACATGTTACCTAAAAATGTAATACTTAAAATAAAACAATCCTATCATCCTAAATGTCTCACGCCACAAGTCCTCAGTTGATCCCTTACTCTGAAAATTTTACACACTTTGAATAATCATGATCAAAACATACAATAAGAGTTTATATAAACAGCTGGTTAAATAAATATATTGTCCACATGCATTCATTGATGTGTATATAAATTAGTTCTGTGAACAATTAATAATAGTGACAATTTAAATGCGATGATAAAGATCTTGATAATCTGGACATTTTTGGTTTTGGTACCTTGAAAGTTCTTGAATTGCACTTTAAAAGTGCTGTACAAATCCTGGTGATATTAAAAAATGCTTATTGATGATTTATTTGGTAATCCACATGTTGGCACCCACGTAATGAGTGTGAAGTGTAACTAATCTTTCTGTCTCTGCAGCTCATCTTCAACAGGACGGTTACCCTCAAAGAAGACCCGGGAAAGATCTGATGGACTGAGATCAAGTCGCACTTCTTGCTTCCCATGAGCCCACAGATACATGTCCAAATTGTTTGCATCACTTAATGTGTAATACCAGCAAGGGCCCAGACTGCTCAGGCTGAGATCAACTCAAATCAGATACTGTAATAATTACATGTCCATCATTTTTAAACTGCAGTTCTGTGGACCTGTCTCACTGGAATGAAAAAATATAATTACTGCAGTATCACTTTGGTTAATCTCAACCTTGGTCGCTGAGTGCCAGAGATCTTTTGACTCTTTTTCTACATCTGCTGCAATAATATGCACTTACAATGTTTCTTCTTTGTTGAATGTATGCAACTTTGATCATTGTTCAACGAGTACCTCATGTATGTTAATTCAGGCTCTAGCTGGTGTTACACTGAGGAGATGCTCTCAAATGCCATACATGACTTTCTTATACAAGTGGTAGATCACTGCCAAACATGTATGATTGTTTTTTAAGACTCAGAGGGATGAACATGTGTCCTTCTGACAGGAGACATAAAGAATAAATAATATTAAAGAAAACTGCACCGGCTCTGTGTTTATTACCTGTTTTTGATGCTGATGCCAATATTCTACCAATGATCTTTTACCATCAGAATCAAATGTTGGACTTGCTATGATGTGATTAGTGGTATCTATACTCAATATAGGGCTGTTGATATCAGATTTTTACTACACAATTATTGTGGCCAAAAGAATTGACTATATTAAAGCAATAGCAATAAAAATAAATAATGCTGTCAGTCAAATTCATCTTTAACTTTGTTTATCGTTTGTTTTCTCTTATTTTTGGCCAATTAAATTACTCAATACAACTGTAAGGAGAAGCAGAAAGAGTTGCAAACCATTACTAGAAAAAAGAACAATTACATAATTATTTGTTGGATAGTGAACTTATAATCCAAACTGGTTTTTATTTACACTATTATGTGCATTAATGACATGAGGTTATATCTCAGGAGGAAAATATTGTACTTTTTAATACATTTATCTGACAGCTTTAGTTATGAATTACCTTTCAGATTAGCAATAATAAATGCAATAAATCAATTTTATTATTTCATTGATATGACTTAATTGGTCCCCATTGAGAAATTCTCAAGCTATCAGCAGTATGTAAACTAAAATATTTAAAATACATATTTTTAAATAGTTTGACATTTAACAGTTGCAAAACTGATGAGCACATTAATGTATAGCAATAAAAGATAAACCAATAATATAAACAATCCAACATGGGCCGTTCTGTATATTGAGTACTTTAACTGAGGGTACTTTAAACATTTTGATGCAGAAACTGTACTTTTACTTAAGGGGTAGTTCAGGTTTATTGATTTGGGGTCCTATGTGGTAGTTTTCTGATATTTTGTTTGTTTATATAATAATTTAAAAAGACATTATCTAAAGCTAACTTTTGGCAAATTTTGTCAAAATCTAAAATTTGAATGAGAAGAATGTTTTCTCCACTAGTCTAAAAAAAAAAAAAAACAATGGCTTTGCCTTTTATGTGTCGCCTTAAAATAAATACTCCAGCAGATATTTGGTCAAAACAGAGAACGGTGTGATAAATGCAAACCACGTTGAAATGTAGTGCGTGGGAATTAACCCTCAACTGCCCAGAGCCTCCTGAGCACCACCCAAATATTCAGCGCATCTATTTGGGACCACCTTAAAAGATTCAGAAGCCAGTGAACCACTAGGAGCGTCTCTCTAGGCATAACAGTGTTTTAAGGTGGACTGACATCTAACTGATCCAGGCGGCTGCTTCGCCTGCGTGTGTCGCCTTTAACGGACCGTCCTTCGGGCGGCTTTTATCGCGAGATCACAGAGTGGAAATACCGCGATAGCACATCCGAGTTACAAATCGCTTGCCTATTGGTCTGCGGATATTGTTGTAAGATGGCGCCCAGTGAAATATGAGTGTTTGAGAAAAAGAAAAAACTACAGCTAGCCATCTAACGAAAATAAAAATAAATAAAGAATAAAGCAGCCACAGGGGAACCTTAAAAGCACTTCGCGGCCTTGCTCGTTGGAAGAGGAGCGCCGTTTCCAGGGCAACGAAGTGCAGCTCGAGCCTCGGCCCGTTTGAGGAAGAGAGGTAATGCTGCTAAGGCTAATGTTAGCACGCTAGCTGTGAGGATAACAGAAAAATGTAGTCGGTGTAACGTTACCGATAAGAGCGCTACCCCCGTTAATGGTGATTTCTGTTTATGGTCAACATGCTAAGCAGCTATTCTGTTTTTGTTTGTACACATGATCGCGATATTGCCAAATACAGCTGTGGCTGTATATTTGCAAACAACACGCGGCTAGTTAGCCGTTAGCTCGTGGTGTAATCAGCTGTTAGATTAGCTGTTAAACACCTATTGCACCATGCACTTAATTGTTGTGCGTGTGTTGTGATTATGCTGCAGTTTCTATCGCCGCCTTGAATACTGCATCGGATTTGGAAAGTGGCCGCGCTTTTGTCCCTGCTCGTACACAGTCAGATGGATTTAACCCTTTCCTATAACCATGTGTCTGTGATGCTGCTGGACAGTGATCTCTAGGTCACTTTGGAAACACTGTCAAGTTTTAAAACCCAACAGGAAAATACAAGAGAGGTTGCAAATGCAAAAAGCTCTATGTATAGCATTCTCCAATAATCGTTACACTTGTGGGCATTTGGAAAAGTGTTGTGTGTATATATAAATGACATTTTATTCCAAATTGTAATTTATCAGATAAATGTAACCTGTTTTTTTTTATGATGCATGTCGTCTCACATACATATTAAATATAATATAATATTAAAATAATCGCCTAAGTCAAAAATTGTTTTTGTTTTGTTTTTAGCCTAAATCATCTCCTTATGACGCCGGCCACTTATGGTAAAATCACCTACATCTTCAGTTGATCAGATCATGTGATTTTACCCCTTTAAGATAATGGCCTATGTCAAGTGTGTGACTTAAGCAGATTCATTATGCCTAAGTCAAAATAAAATTTGACTTAGGCAAATTTTTTGAAAATGCCTTTGTGACTTAAGCAAGATATGGTAACATTTTATTTTGAAGGTGTCTACAAAAGAGTGACATGAGCGTGTCATAAACATGACATGGGATGTGTCATGAACATTAATGACACTTTAAAGTAACATTAATGCTCATGATACTTGTCATGTCATGTTTCTGACAGGCTTGTGTGACTCTTATGTAGACACCTTCAAAATAAAGTGTTACCATATCTTGCTTAAGTCACAAAGGCATGTTCAAAAAATTGCCTAAGTCATTTATTTCTCTTAAGTTACATAATTTACACAGTGTTATTACTATCCCAATAGCCATCCTTTGTTGCATCCTTTTTGAGTGAAATTATCAATAAATGTAATAAATGTTACACTTTTGGTGAAGTTTTTTGTGTTTCCTGCAAAACTTGAAAAAATGAGTTAGGCGATTATTTTAACAGGGTGACGAAATGCAAAAAGGTCTATGTATAGCATTCTCCAATAATCATTACACTTGTGGGCATTTGGAAAAGTGTTGTGTATATATATAAATGAAATTTTATTCCAAATTGTAATTTATCAGATAAATTTACCCTGCTTTTTTTCTCATGATGCATGTCATAACGGTGTTATTCCACACAAAATACATTTGAGTTATTCCCACTTCTAGTCACCATTGTGCTGATTCCATAGAGGTGCAGAATTTATATTGCAGTGAAATAAAAGTCCACAGTGAGTAAAATGTTAAAAGAGCAAATAAACAACCTGAAACAGGTTGGGGTTCAGATGATTAACAATCAGTGCAGCGTTTTTGTCTGTTTATTTTAAATTCACAAACCATGTCCCTGTCATCTTACTTTTCAAATGCATTTGAGTCATACGCATTTTGTTTAATAAAAAATGTGATTCATAATCATTCTTTGTTGATACAGATATAGAACGTACCAAAGCAACATCTGCAACTAATTTACAGCACTTCTACATTTATTCTGCTTTTCCTCAGATCCCCAGCACAGAAGAGAACACTGTCCGCAGCCATGAATAACTCCCTGGATGGTACAGGCTCTTACGAGGAGCTTGTGAGGCAAAAAGCTCGGAGCATCCCTCAGCATCGCATGAAGGAGTTCCTGGAGTCTTTGGCCAGCAAGGGCCCTGATGCCCTGCAGGAGTTCAGCCAGCAAGGTGGAGACACTACAACTACCACCACCACTATGGTCTACCAACAAGAAGCCAACTGCATCTACACAGACAGCACAGAGGTTGCAGGATCATTGTTGGAGCTGGCTTGTCCGGTAAGTCGGTGCAATTATTGGTCACAAATATGTTCTGATACCATTTTCTTCATCACAATGCTCATTCAGATACCAGAAGTTGAGTATCGGCCAATACTAAGTACTGATTTGATACCAGTGTGATTAAAAGCCCTGTTTGGATGTGACATGATTGCTTTTTATGTTGTATACTCTGACTCATTGTACAATATGGACAAATACTTGTGGTTATATAATAATAATAATAATACATTTTATTTGTAATGCACTTTACATTACAGGAAATCTCAAAGTGCTACAGGTTAAAAGCATAGCATTCTAATTATAAAAAGGATTTTTTAAAAAAAGGATAAAAAAAAGAAAAACAGCTAAAAACAGAAAACATACATACATAATCTAAAAACCATCTAGATGGGAGGAACCAAAGGTTTTGCTAAAAAGGAATGTTTTTAGTCCTTTTTTAAAAGTCTCTATGGACTATGGTGCAGGCTTTTCTTTTAACCAAGCAGGAGCACACCTTACTCAACTAATTCAATTAGCTCAACTCTCCTGAATCAGTTGATTTGTTGTCTAAGTTGTACTCTTGCTTGGTTGGAACAAAAAGCAGCCACGCCGGCCCTTTCATGGATCCGTTTGACAACCCCACAATTGAAAATGAACTATATGTGCGTGTGTGACAGATTAAAAAAGCAAGACAGCCCGCTAGCCAGCCACCCCTATCATTGATTTCAGACACAGCAATCTTTTTTTCTGGAGCTGATTATTAAGCTGACTCTGGCTTCTTTCTTATCTCCAATACCTCTCAGGCAGGATGTGTAGGAATGTATAGCAAGTGACACATGTAGTTGTTTTTCCTACTTAGGGTAAATGAGCTCATAAATGATTGACGATGTGGTGCATTTTAGAATATATTGGCAATTATGTCACATTGAATCTTGACTTGATAGTCTACCAATGGTCTTTAGTACAAACAAAATGTTTAAATCAATAATTTAATTAAATCGTGACCTGAAAATGAAAAGTCTCATTTAATTGTGACACCCCTAATGTGACTGGTACATAACCTCACATACTCGTCAATATTAATGCCAGCATTTTAGGCTGTATCAAAGGCACATGTTATACTGGTATTGGTATCAAAACAACTCTATTATTCACGACGCAATTTGTTAAGAGCACTGTCCTTGAAATGAATCACTCTGACGGACACTGTCTTCTGCAGGTTCAGGTGCAGGTCCAGCCGCAGCAGCAACAAATACAGGAGTCTCAGCAACAGACTGTACAACAGAATGCTGAGCAACAGATAGTGCAGGTTTGTCCTTTTTATTTACCTTTTGTATTGAGTTTTATCATTCATGTTCACTGTGTTCCATATACCGTATTTTCCGGACTATAAGTCGCAGTTTTTGTCATAGTTTGGCCGGGGGTGCGACTTATACTCCGGAGCGACTTATGTGTGAAATTATTAACACATTATTACCGGTATATCATTTCACATGTTATTTTCACACTAAACCGCAAGAGGGCGCTCTAGGCAGAGTATGAGGATGAGTCTGACAAAAGCGACGTAGAAGAAGAAGCGCAGCATCTTCTACCTCCGGAGTTTTTGGAGTTGTTTAAAAGTGACACCGAGGATGAAGATTTCATTGGATTTTAGTTTTTTGGAGTGACACGGATGGACTACGGAGCGACTTATAGTCCGGAAAATACGGTAATCTTTGTTCCACTAAATTTGTTTATCCATCATCTCTGTTTCCAGGTGCAGATCCAGGGTCAGCAGCAAGCTCAGATGCTGGGTCAGGTCCTCCAAGTGCCCTCTGGCTCCCATCAACAGCTTCAAGGTGTGACTACTGCACAGCTGATTCAACCTGGGGAACTCACAGAGGAGCAGCACCAACAGGTAGACATAAACGCACACAAACACTGAACATTATGGTAGAATTGCAAATGTTCTCATTCACTAGATTTTAATTACATCTCCCTCCCATGTGTTTCAGCTGCAAGCCCAGTTGGTTGCAGCCGTTGCAGGAGGCCAACAGATTCAAATACAGACAGTGGGGGCCCTATCACCCACTCAGCAGCAGGACAGTATTGAGAGGAGGGTACTGGGAACCACCGTGGCCACATCACAGGGAGCAGGTGTCCTCCAGCCAGCCAAGAAGCGTAAGGTTGACATGCCCATCACTGTGTCCTACGCCCTTCCTGGTCAGCAAGTAGCCACAGTCCTGGCTATCCCACAGGGACAGGGCCAGCAGCAAAGCTACGTGTCCCTGCGACCGGACCTTCTAACTGTGGACAGCTCCCACCTTTACAGTGCCACAGGCACTATCACCAGTCCCACAGGGGAGACCTGGACAATCCCCGTTTATTCTGCTCCTGCCGGCTCCGGAGGCCGTGAGCAGGTCACACACATCGCCATCCCCCAGGAGGCCTATGGAACTGTTCAGGTCGCAGGGCCAAACACTTCAACAACAACTACAATGCCAACACAAGTTACCATTGAAAACGACAAGCTGAAAAGTCAAAGTCAGACAGTTCAGGCCGTTTCCAGCATAACGAGCTCCGGGGGAATGGGAGGCCAGGAAGAAGTGGTGCACACACTGGCTGCGAACACGCTGTTTCCTGCCCAGCTGATGAATGGCAACATCCACATACCAGTGGCAGTACAAGGCTACTCTAACGCTACACAGTCCCTGATCTGGGATCCACAGCAGCAGGTGCTGCACACACAAGGGCTGACAGGGCAGGAAGCACAGCAGCTGCAGGTACTATCACAGGTGCTATGTATGTCTTTTTATCACGGTCACACCCATAAATAGAAATGTATTTTTTGATTGCATGAAGTAATACAGTTGGTGTGTGTGTGCAGGGTCAGACAGTGGTGACGGAGGTAGATGGCCAAGGCCAGCAGCAGGTGCAGGTGCAGGAACTGCTGCTGCCTGCCACCCTGAAGCCAGAGGAGGGGCTGGACGTCTGGCGGCTCTGGGCTCAGCGGAAAAACATCGAGTTGGAAAAATCTGATAAAAATAAACTGGCGCCAATTGGCCGTAAGTGCATATATACACTTTTTATTATAGAGTTAAGATTTGTTGTTGATGTACATATGGGTGGTTGATGTTAACTCAAATTCAAAGTGAAAAAAAGAATAATTCACAAATATATGTCAAATGACATACAATTTTATTCCCTTATATGTGAATAATTCAAAACTGAATGTGTCCATTTCTAATTCTTCATATATTTAGCATATTATTAACTTTTTGGTGTGGTAGTCCTAAAATGTGTCCACCGGTGCAACAAAATAAAGAATGTCATTATTTAATTCAGAGAATGTTGGACAGATGAGATAGATAAGCCCAAGGCATATTAGTTATGAATATTTTTATCAATTTACATTATTTTCAATGATCAATCAATGTAAATTGATAAAAATATTCAGATCAATGCTTTAACTGCGTTGTACCAAAGGACTACCTTAAGACGACCAGTTCCAACACTACACGGAAATGGTAATATTATGAAAATATTTGAGACAGAACTGATCCAGAGATGTCTTCTGTCCTTCCTGATTCTGGAAGGACCCCTCTCAGTAATGGGGTGGTCACATTAATGCCTGTTTTATATCTACATAATGCCGTTGCTCCAGGAGGACACCAGTTTTCCGGACAAAATGTAATGTGTCATAATAACTCTACATAGGGACCTTAACACTTATATCCTCTAGATTCATTAAGTAAACACTCGTATGACATGCATTCAAGTATTTTAATGTATTTAGATTAATTTTTCATTAAATTACAGTTGTTTTAAGATAAGTAATGCTACCTAGGACAGTTGCACCGGTGGACAAATGTCATGTTCAAAACAGAATATTTGCATAGTTGAAGAACGATACTCATTGTTTGCAGATTGATTAGATGTAGAAGAATAAACTGCATATTAAAACATTAATTTTAATGAAATATTATCAAATTTTAGTAATATTTGTCACTGGGAACACAAAAATTGAGCGTCACGTCAACCACCCATATGCATTGCTATTATACCTTATATTACGGATTTGTGTGCATGTGTGTTTTAGGACGCCAGGCGCTGCGTTTCCAGGAGGACTTGGTGTCATGTGCGGTAGCCGAGCTCTGCATGGGTCTCTCTTTGATGACATCAGAGGCTCGGGGGATGGAAGGAGAGACTTATGAGTCGGATGTTCTCTACTACGTATTTCTGTGCATACAAAAAGTAAGATTACAAACTCACGCATATACTCGAACACTCATTCATCTACGCTGGTTTCGTTTTGTTCACTACTCTGTTTGACCGCATGTTTCTTTCTGCAATTTTCCCCTGCAGTATCTGTTTGATAACGGTCGCGTGGACGACGTTTTCTCAGATCAGTACTACACTCGCTTTGCTCACAGTCTGCACCAGATCCTGGAGCCTTGGAGACCAACAATTCATCCATTAGGTGTGGAAAAAGTTGTTTTTTCAAATCTTGTGTTGACCTTCAATGTGTGTTCCTTTGCAACGTTTCATCATCAAACGTTATCTCAGATACAGATTAAATAGTGAATACATGAACCTTCTGAGTTTGAGGTGTCACCAATCAATATTTCTGCTTCTACATTTTACTAGCCATCCGCAGCTCTCCCTCTTAAACTCCTTTGCAGAATTCTGTTGTGATAGCAGTCATCACTGATTAAACATTACAGATGAAGTGATGATTTGTTTCCTTGTAACTAATAGCTTGTGCATTGCTTACCCAATTTAATTAAATTTCCAGGTCTTTATAATGTGCTCTTTGTCTCCCCTACCAGGTTATATTATCCCCAGTCATGTGACGGAGGAGATGCTCTGGGAATGTAAACAGCTGGGAGCTCATTCTCCCTCAACGCTGCTCACAACTCTAATGTTCTTCAACACCAAGTGAGTTGGGCCATGTTCACTGTAGTCTTCACACATCACAAATTCGGGGCTATTTTGTCGGTTTTTGACTCCTTTTCATTCTGCCTGTATAAACCACTTAAAAATCTTCACCATGAAGTGTTGGTATCATTGTTTTCAGCACAACCTCATCTATATGACCTGACTATTATTTTCATTTTGACTTACTGGATCAACATTTTGAACAAAAATAAAAAAATTTTTAACCAAAAACACGTAAAAAAAACCACACACACAAAACCCTCCCAAAACACACATAATAACACATAAAAACACACACAAAATTACAAAAAACACACAAAAACAATTTATTTTTTTTACAAAAAAACAAACAAAAAACACACAAACGCAGTCAAAAAATAAAAAAAACCACAAAATTACAAAAAAAAATCCCACCAAAAACATGTTTTTTTTTCTACAAAAAACCCACAAAAAATAAATAAAAAAACACATAAAAACACATGAAACACACACAAGAAACATTTGGACAAGGAAACTTTAGAGAAAAGCTGACAGCAGGGCTCGATGCTGTTTCGTTTTTACGTCGTGACGTCATGAAGACGTCGTGCTGCGGCTCTTTTGTGGACTCCAGAGGGTTTGACATGTACTAATACTGACTGTTACATCTATATACATAAGAACAAACCTTAACCTTTAACATAGTCACAACACAGATACAAGACACCTTCTGTTTTTCTGTGTCTCCACTCTGCCCCCCTATGGCTACCAATACAACACACACACCGACCAAATCAGTTAATGCATACACTGTTTATCTTTTTAACAGGTACTTCCACCTGAAGACGGTGGATCAACATCTAAAAGTGGCCTTTTCTAAGGTGCTGAGGCACACGAGGAAGAGTCCCAACAACCCCAAAGACAAGAGCACCAGCATCCGATACCTAAAGTCAACAGAGAGGTTCATAGGACAGAAAGGTAAGGTAACTCTATTTTAACCCTCTGAACCCCAAAACATGCCCATTAAATATTCAATTCAATTCAATTGGCTTTATTGGCATGACGTAACAATGTATATATTGCCAAAGCAAGCATCAGAAAAAAAGATAACAAGATAAGGAAAGCAATATTTACAATAGATTATTATAATTCTGTTATTCATTTTAAAAGAAAAGAAAAACTAATAACAATAAAAGAAAGCAATATTTACAATCATTGAATTACAATCAACATATAATTTATACAATCTAACTGTCACAGCAAAAAAAAAAGAAGAAAAAATAAAAACAAAACAACCAACAGCTGTGTGTCACTCGCTGTCTCTCAGTGTGTGACAGGCAGAAACATAGACTGCTGCTAATCTAATCTACAGCTCTGTGACTCTTCCCCGAGGAGGAGCAGCAGTTTTTCCTCATCTGACCATTTTAAAAAACCTTTTTTTGACGGATTCAAATTTTTGGAAATATGTTTGTCTAATTAGTTCATATTTTTTACATTTGGTGAGGAAGTGTAGCTCTGTCTCAGGCTGACTGAATAAATAACTAAATATCAATTCTAACCCTTTGAACCCCAAAACATGCCCATTAAATATCAATTCTAACCCTCTGAACCCCAAAACATGCCCATTAAATATCAATTCTGCCCTCGCAACACCACTGAGAATCCATTAATAACTCTAATGAGAGCAGTAGGAGCAGCTAGAGGACAAGGAAAGAAATGCTTTGTGCTACTATAACCGTTATACTGCACAATTATTTTTTTTTAGCTTGCCCTACTTCTTATTGTGATTGTGATGCTTCAATAGAGGCGTACTACTTTTATATTGCAGTGGAAAACGAGGCCAGGCAGGAGCACAAAACACTGCTAAGGGTTCAGATGAGTCAAGGATAAATAACAATACTTATACTGTCTGTATATTTTTCTCTTTTCAGTCACAGACGACATGTACTCAGAGCAGCTGGAAGACCCAGAAAATCCACTGCGATGCCCCATCAAACTCTACGATTTCTACCTCTTCAAATGGTAAATACATTAAAATTTTTATTGGAAAATGTAAAGGGGGAACCACGTCCATTTCAAAATACACAACCGGTCAAAAGTTTTAGAACACACCAACTTTTCCAGAATTTAATTGAAAATGATGCAGTTTAATGTCTCAGTGTACTCTGAAATTAATGCACATTTGCTTTATTGAGCATGATAGTGTTTTGAAAGTTAAAAAAAGATTCAAAATCACATTTTATGTTGGACTAAAGGACTAAAAAAAAGACACAAAATGACCAAAAAAAGACACAAAATGACCAAAAAAAGACACAAAATGACTTACAAAGACACGAAAAGAATTCAAAAATGGACAAAATAGCCCAAGACTCCATAGAGTCTACTTCTTGTTCCCTGAATAAAGGCCTACTTGTATAATTCTGAAATGTACGTTATATTTTACCTTTTTTTATTTACCTCTGGCCGTTCACCACTTACCTTTGTACCCTTTCAAGCTGTTGATTTGCTTGATTTTCAATAAAAAACTGGAAAAATTGGGGTGTTCTAAAACTTTTGACCAGTAGTGTATATCAATGTTATACCTATGGTGTCAGACAGTTGAAAGCTGTTAGTAAACATGTACTCTCTCCCAAATCCAACAACTAGTGTGCTGAAACTCAAACTTGTGGTTTTATCTAGTATAAAGTCAGGGCTGCTCCATAGAAAGTGAATTTGGAAAGATGTTAAAGATGCCACTGAGAGTTTATGTTCTGAGTATATAGGTACATTCTTTTGATTCATTTGGGTATAAAAAGAAAACCATTCAGTGAGTCCACAGAATGCGTCTCCATTCATTGTGTTTGGAGCAGCTCTAGACTTTGTACTTGATGACATCACAAAATTGAGGAGTTTTTTTTCAGTTTAGGCGTTGTTCCTCTTTAAATGTCAAACATATTTTATGAGGTGTTAACCCTCTATGGTACGCATTATGAAAAAAATGTTTAGAGAGTCTTTTTTTGTCTTGAAATAGACCAAACAAATATAATCTGAAGATTTTGGGGTTTGTTGCCCGTAGGCAACATTGTACCATTACGGTGCACAAGTGAAAAAGAAAGTTTGTAAAATTTATTTTAACATTATTTATTTCATAAACATGTGTAAAAGATTCAGTAGCTTCAACAGGGTGCAATACATAACATTTTAAATTTAGAAACACGATAAAAGGACATTTTTTAACAAAATGTTGCCTGAACCAACGACCCATTGAAATGATTGTCTTGAACAGTCTAAGTTTATGAAACTATCTAAAATGAAGGTTTTCTCAACTATGAGCAGGAATATTTTTTTTTCAAGATGGAAAAGGGCCAGGAAATGACGTTTTGAGTGATTTTTTGTGGCACAAAATGGCAAAACTGTTTCCTTTGGAAAAGTCTGCAAAATAGTGTTTTAATATAGCCTCCTGGAGGTCATGTAACAAATAAAAGCATTGCTATTGGTTCCCTATACTCTTCCCTCTTTTTTAAAGTATCGCATCACTCAAAAACATGCATTGTATAAATTTGACAGGCTTAAAATGGATATGTTGCCTGAGAGCAACACCGAACCATAGAGGGTTAATATGTTTATATGTATGGAACATTAATAAAATATTTCATCACTTATAAATCGGTATGTGTCAGAGGAAAACTGGTAAAAATGCTTCTTTATACTACCATATAATGTGTGCACCCCTGCAAGGTTAAGGTTATTAATTCATGATGGGAGCCAGAGTTTCTCTTTTGAGGTGCTGCTGCTGCCTTTAAATAAAGCTCTTGTATTTGTTATTGACATGGGTTGTGGAGCACACGTTGCACTCAACTGTTCAAGTAGTTAAACTTGTGAAAACACCGTTGCTAGGCAACTGACAGAATCATGGATGCTTTATAATAACTCTTCACTTTCTCTTCATGATTTTTTATGTTTTCTGCCTCTTAACAATTTTCAGAGGAATAAAGGCAAGCAACTTCTGTGGCCTTGACTCTCAGCATCCTTCACAATCTGTGAACAAGGAGAAAAAGCTGCAATGATTAGTTGATAATAAATTTGCCTATTGACAGAATGAATCATTCCTTTTTTAAACTATATACTAATCATTAATTTCATCAATTAATTGTTGCAGTAATATTTCAAGCAATAATACAATCTCATTTTTATGTAGTTTTGCACTGAATGTCTTTTTGGGTTTGGATTATTGGTCAGACAAAAGATGCTAATCTAAGGCTTTGAGTATGTGTGTAAAGCACTTTTTGGTTTGTTTTTTGACATTTATCTGCATTCACACATCATACAATTGAGAATATAATCATCAGGTCCATAATGAAAATAATTGTAAAAGGAAGGTCGGGCCGGTGTAAAAATGCTCATCAGTTTATATTCAGCCAAACACTTGACCGGTAAATTTACCATTAGGTATTTGACTGGGTAATAGGCACTTGACTCGGCAGCCATTCTTGAGTAGCCTGTAATAAGACAGAGAGTATATCGAGTAGGGCTGCAACTAACGAATATTTTAATAGTCGACTAGTCACCGACTATTGAAACGATTAGTCGACTAATCAGATAATTATTAATTTTTTCTTAAATTTAGCATGAAGTTGCTTTAAATATGTGGCAAATGATAATAAACACAAGAAAGATGGGTACTTGCATCTTTTATTCAACAATTCAGCTGCTGATTCATACAAAAAATAAATAAACCTCGTTTAACGTTAAAGCTCTCTTTTAAAGCGAAAAAATGCGCTTATAAACAAAACATATCGGCTGAATGTTACTTGAATCTTACCGAGGCGAGTCAGTCTCCGTTTGGTTCAACTGCCCGACGTGCTTTCTATTTAAATGCTCGTGCATCACCGAGGTGCTGCCGTGATACGCAAGGTCTGCTTTGCAAACCTTGCAAGTCATTTTTTTATTGGCCGTATCCAGGCTAAAATGCTCCCAAACTTTCTAAGTTTTGGTACGTGTAGCTGTGTTGGACGCCGCCATTTCTGTGTACGTTACCGCTCGCGCTCGGCAGAGATTGTAATAAAGTGAGATGCCTCACTCTGTTGGAAAAACACGTCTGGCGACAATAGTCGACAATGGAATTCATTGTCGACTATTTCTATTATCGATTTTTGTCGACAACGTCGTCGAATCGTTGCAGCCCTATTGTAGAGGTCGACCGATATATCGGCCGGTCCATATATCGGGCCGATATTTGCGTTTTTTTACTTGCATCGGCCGATACGTGCGTGCGTTCTCCGATCAATTAGCCCGTTTCACTGAGCCAACAGCAGGCAAGGCTCGGTGCAACATCTGCCATTCTCTGGTGAGCTGCTGCTGATACCAGAAAAAAGAAAAACACATCAAATATGTGGATCATCTGAGGCGCCACCACCTCCAGGCCTTTAACAATATACACATTGTTTGCTATCCAACTGTTAATATGCTTTGTTAATAAATGTTTCTTTTTTGTTTAAATTCAGACTTGTGTAACATTTGTTATCATTGTGTCATTTTTACCATGTAAATGGAGGGAGAAAAGGCAATATCAGCTTCGAGAATCGGCCCCAAAAAAATCAGCAGCACATATCGGGGATCGGTTAAGAATGATGTCAAAATAATCAACATCGGCCTTAAAAAACCCTATCGGCCGACCTCTACGCCATTGCCGCCCCCATTTTATTTTCATGAAATCAAACCTATTTTAGATTGTTCTGCTTTTGACAATAAATCAATCCAGTTTGAAGTTCCAGCCCTAATGTGAATAAGAGCCTGATTGTAAAAACATTGAATTTCCCTTTTAGGCCACGATGATTCACACTGACATTAATAGACTTTAAAAAAAATCTATATGACAGCACACTTTTTCAGTAATCTTTTCTCTCAGTTGCAGGTAAAAAATGTTAAATAAAATAGCATTGTAGGCTGAAACTGTTCCTCTGACATTGATAATTTAAGTGCATTGTGAAAATGTGCTCACACTTTGTTCTCTGTGTTCTCTGTGTCAGTCCGCAGAGTGCTAAAGGTCGCAATGACACCTTCTACCTGACTCCGGAGCCCGTGGTGGCTCCCAACAGCCCCATCTGGTACTCCACTCAACCGATCCCAAAAGAACAGCTGGAGCAGATGCTCGCCCGCATCCTCGTCATCCGGGAAATCCAGGAAGCCATTAACATGTCGGAGAGCGTGCACTAGTCAGACCGGAGGAGAACAATAACGGACTAGACTCTTCCTCTTTCTCTTCACCAAGCCTTTGATTGCTCATTATCAGTAGTTTTCTATTCTCTCACACCCTCTTGTGGTCTTTAAGGGTGGCATGTATATGTTTATATTCATTATGTGTCAGCGTATATTACATTCAAGGACTGTACATAACAACAATACAGATAATAATTTGTCTTATTGAGGCAATCTCTCGACCTTAGCACCAAGTTTTCTCGTTCTCTACTCGTTTGGCCAAAGGATGTAGTGTCTGATCTTTTTATTGGACCTGGACTCTAATTTAAATGTTTAAACTGTTGGTTCTCCTGACCAATAGGACTTTTCCTTCCCTTTTTTTCTTTTAATCTGTAATATATGTCATATATATTTTCACTAAGGGGTTGGCCTGCGCTATGCTGCTTTTCATAGACTTCCCTCTTTGTTGCTCTTCTTCCCCTCATCTGCCTTGGTCACTGTTAAGTGTCACAGTGAATACCTCAGTGGTATTAAGACTGCATTAAGTAGCCACACAAGTTAAAAGCTCATTTTCATATTATGTGGATTCTCCTTTTTTCTTTTCTTTTAAAAAAAAAGAAGGTATTTCACTCATTTGTGTTGAATGAGGTTCACACATGGACTCCGCGAACTCCAGAGACGACTTGCTTGTTAGTGATTTCTGCTCGCTTTCTGTTGGACTAGCTCAGCAGCATTGAATCACATCAGGACACAGACTTTATTGCAATACAGTGTCGCCACTTCCCCAGCAGCTACTGGCACTTGCCTGGCGATAGAGACGTGGCAGAGGGAGGGCGAAAGGATGCTGACTGCCGCTGGATCCTCCTTTCTCTCTTCATCTGGCCACCACAAAGCCCCAAAACTCACCCGGAGAGTGATCTATTGTATCATACATGTTTATTACATGGCAAAAGAAAGACTCTAAAAAAAGTGGGTTAGCCCTTTATGTTCTATAATGTATAATACTCATAGCTCCTTCATGTACTGTAATGGTTTCAGTCATCTAAGGAGAATGGCAGTGCCTGTGTGTTTTTGAAACATGACCTTTTTTGTACAGCCACTACACCATGTGTCTGCCTTTCTAGCAAGTCTGATATAAAATGATGCTCAATGATTAAAAAAAATCTAAATAAAAGTAATCATGCAGCATCACTTTATCTATACAGGAGATGAAAGATTAAAATGAATCGTCCAGACGTATTTGTTAGCAGGGAGGTAGCTTCTGGAGCTACAGCCCTGGATGTTTATTCAAAAGGCCCAAATCTTTTTCTTTTTAAAATTACTGTAATTTCTGCTCAGTCTCTTTGCCTGGAACAGCAAATCAAGAGCACTAAAGACCTATTACTGGGAAATATCCCCATCTGTAGGTCTGGGGTTCTGTGCTACTACAACTATTACTACAATAATATTTCCTGAAAACATTTAAGTTAGCAGTGTTCAAACTACTGGGACGCCAGGGGGAGCTTAACCCATTGAAGCCTGGAAAGCGTTTACGTCGTTTTGTAGTATTTGTATAAGCTCTCAAATACTTTTTGAATTTCATTTCTATCTGCTACAGAGGCTGAAAAATCTATTATTTAGTAGAAGAGTTCACACTTTTTTTCCCAGAATTTCCAGAAAATTAGAGGCTTATTTTAAAATCGGTTAAAAGCGGTTTTTCAGGCCTCAATGGGTTAAGGCAAGGCATTACTTTTTGGGGGTTTCTAAAATATTGACAACACATTATTTTTGCCATTTGTTTTATGAACTACAAGTAAAATAGTTTATTGATTATAATGTCACTATTTGTACTGTTTGATTATTCCTATTATTGATTCAAGCTTGAGGGGACTCATCAATAATTCACTGGTTTGCATGCTTTTCTTGAAATTATTCTTTTATAAAAGTTACTTAGCCCTCCTCAAAGTATAGCTACACACTATAACTGAGTTCTTTTGTTTGTCTAATATTCAACTCAGAATAATGAAGCGCACAATTTTCAATGTTACTTATTTGTGGTCCTTGATTCACAGTTAGAGCAGCTCAGATTATTATGGGATGGCTTCTAATGTAGCAGATCTGTCGGCTAAATATTAATTCTGTGAACTCCAGCATAGTGTAACAGAAACGGGTTTTAAAATTATTGTATGTTATGTAACCTAGAAATGGTAACATTAGACACTTATTGCCCCTTCTTAGGTGGCAGGACTGAAAATAACATGATTTTAAAGTATTCTCTTCTCGATTAACCTAAAAAAAAAACCACATAAAACTACTATAAATATGAAAGAAATCTCCCTGTGACCCTGTAAGTTTGTGCTGATGATTGTCTTCATCTGTCTCCGCCCCGGACACACAGTAGACAGCTTTTTACTGCCTGCACAGGGAGCAGCCTCATCATTGTTCCCATGAATCTCATGGTAAGTAATCCACAGTGGAAGAACAGGTTTAGCCTGACTGGCAGGTTGCATCCTTAATTTCTCCTTGTGGTGACAATACAAACTGCTGCGTTTTGTACTTTTGTCACCTGCATTTATTTGCATGTTGTCAGGCAAGTTTTCCACCTGCAAGGCGTGTCAGCGAACGCAGCATAATTCCTGCAGCATATCTTCCTTCTGAGGTTCAGTATGAGGGCATGCATATTGTTTTTTAGTCTCGTTTTGTTCTGTTTGTAGAGTTCAGGAGGCCTGTGAGCCTGGATTGAACAGTAACCTCCTCAGGAGCTTCCCAGGCTGTAAAATCTGCTGCATCGTGGTCTGGGGCTGGTCTGATGGAGCAGAGTGTCGATGATGGTGATGCCTCCTCCTCCCTGCTGAGCCCCCCCGCCCCGAGGAGTGGTGGGCTTGATCCTGAATGGCCTGGTTAATATTTGAACTGGCTCCCTGAGTTTGTGGCCTGCTGGGAAAGAGAAGAAACCTAATTAAAATGTCAACTTACGTTACAATGACTAATTATACGCTGCCTGTGCCCAAATTAAATTTGGCGTGTGTTGGTGCTCGCTAAGGGATATTTCTGTGTTCTCACCTTGTTGAAGTTCCTCCACTGAGCCAGTACAGCAGACACTGATGAACAAATATGTACTGCTCCTGAGCACACACAAAGGAATGAGCAGGTAATGACGATCTCATGATGGGACACACGCAGTGTTAATGAGTATGGAGATGACAGATTTATGAGCGATATATTAACAAAGCAATGGCAAACATGTAAATGGATTACAGGTGTGCATTTAAATACACTTAACACTTCAGTCTAAACAGGAATACAGTCCATTTAAGTCAATATTAACCCATAAGAACCCAGACCCAGTTATCCTTAAAGGATGTGTTCTATAAGTGAACCACATAGAACACAAATCTGATGTTTTTAAAAAAAAAAAATACTACCCCAAAATGTCAAAGATCTGTGATGTGACATAAATGTTACATTGAGCGTTTGTGATATTTATGTTTATGATATTTCTTATTTTAAAATGGAAAAAAACTAGACAGATTTTCTGCTTACAGAGACACAAATTTACCTTTTCCTTTGCATCTCCACAACATATATCACATTTGTGACTTTCATTTGTTTAGGAAATATGATCAGAACAATTTAAATGCAATACAGGACACCCTAGTAACGGATTAGAATTGTTAAAGGGGTTGAAAAAATAAGCTTTTTAAAATTTTTCACATTTCTGTTTCCAGTCACAGCCACATTTTGGAGAAGTCACTTCTTATCACAGTCACATGACCACCACACCAGGGTGTTGAGTATAGTCTCTTAGGGATTTAATGAGTTAAGGTGAAGCATAAAGCTGAATATGGGAGATTATAGAAGATTTAAAGTGTTTGTTACACGGGTGTCACCGTGGGTTCTTATGGGTTAAGTACATTTTCTATGTTAAATAAAATTAGGTCACCAAGCAGCGATGGACAATTATTAATGCATTATTCTGAGGTACTGTACTTAAAATTTCTGCTGCTGCATATTGTATGATTTACTCCCACTCCACTACATTTTAACAGTTATAATTACTAGTTTCCTCACAATTTAAGAGTGTTGGCTATGATAAGCGTATGAGTTGTTGGTGCATTGTTATACAGTACATTAAAGGAATAGTTTTGGGGTGAAACCTTATTACAAAATTGTCATATTGTGAGAAAACACAAAAAGATTCAAGAGTGTTATTATTCTCACAATATGAATGCTGAACGCTGCAGCTTCATTAGAGGTATTGATATTTTTTATAAAATTAATTTAAAATCAGTATTCAGTGAATGTTCCTTAAAGCAACACTGACAGAAGACAACTCTGCCAGCATAATGAGTACTTTTACTTTTGATACTTGAATTAACTTCTGCCGATATTACTTACTTTACTCAAGCAAGATTTTAATAATTAATTAATTAATTAAATTATAACGAATGTACTTTTAATAAAGCATGTTTACATAGTGGTATAAATAATTCTGAATATTCCTTCACAACTATGTAAACAAAACAGTCCATTATTTCATCACAACATCATTAAAAATTGTTGTTTTTTTTGTTTTTTTTTACAAATGTCTGCTGACCAGCTCCAGGTGAGCACTGGTGGAAAAAATTGATGGCCATAATTAGTTACTTTTCTAATTATTGTACATGAATAACACATTATTAACTTATGAAACATAAACAAAATTGTCATATTATATATTAAACTACCTATAAATATATACACTTTAAAATGAGCTGCATACAGAGTATTTTTTTTAGTTTTGATACTTCAAGTGCAATTTTCTAAACTAATACTTTTGTAGTTTAATAATTGAGTAACACTGAATGTGGGACATTTGCTACTAGGGAAGTGCTTTTTAAAACTTCTTTATTACTACTTTTATTTAAGTAAAAATCTCAATATTTCGTCCACCGCTGCAAGTGATTGTCATTACTGGACTGACCAGAGTCTGGACCATCCACATTCGATGTAGCCGTAGATCCTCCACAGCAGCCCGGGTATCAGGCCGGATTCCCCTCGCACACAGCTGCATCAGCCACAACAAGGTCACAAATGTCCCTGAACGCCCCACACCTGCACTGAAACACACAACCACAGACTTTAACTCTATGGAGTCTGGGGCTATTTTGTCCATTTCTTAATCCTTTTCATCCTGCCTGTATACACCACTTAAAAAATGTTTAAATGCCATGTTGGTATATTTTTTTCAGCACAACCTCACCTATATGACCTAATAAGGATTGTCTTTTTTACTCTGACTTACTGGATCAACATTTTGAACCAAAATGAAACAAAGAAAAAACAACATAAATGTGATCTTGTGATTGTGTGTGATCCTGTCATCCAACTCTGGTTTTTATTCTAGTGGGACTCGATTTTATTTGTGTCTTGTGTGTTTAGCGTAACAATTTTGGTCATTTTGTGTCTTTTTTTGGTCATTTTTTGTCCTTTTTAGTCCTTTAGTCCAACATAAAATGTGATTTTGAATCTTTTTTAACTTTCAAAACACTGTCATGCTCAATAAAGAATTTGAAATCTTGCAAATGTGAACAAAGGTTGCAAATATAACATATAAAAGGGTTACATCCAGTTCTATCATTTTATACTAAATCTGTTTGACCTTGTCTCCAGTTTTACTTGGTATATCATCATCAAACTGAAACTGGCCTCATGGAGTTTACAGCCAGAACTTTAGAGGTAAATTTACAGTAGGGCTCCACGCTGCTTTGTTTTCTAGTCTGGATGTGATGAAGAAGTCTGGATTTGGAGCTTTTGGTGACTCCAGACGGTTAAACCCAACATGGTCTCACAGAAATCCGTGAAATAGCCACGGATTTGCTTAACTCAAAATCCGTGGAATAGCCACGGAATCGCTCAAATTTCCATGAAACTGACACAGATTTCGCTACAATGCAAGTTAATGCCAGTCATATCCCGTGGCTATTCCAACATACAAAGTGATTATGTACATTCACTGAGTGAAGATTTAGAAAATAAAACATATATTTCTCGCTAGAAATGTGATCAAAATCCATTTTTATGCAGAAACAAAGTCAAAATATTGATTTTTCACTAAAAATGAGAGAACTGTCCGCCATGTTTTTTGTTCTGACCGCCGGGACCTTGAAAGTCACGTGACTTGGAATAGCCACGGGATATGACTGTCATTAACTTGCATTGTAGCAAAATCCGTGTCAGTTTCACGGAAATTTGAGCGATTCCGTGGCTATTTCACGGATTTCTGTGAGACCAGGTTCGTTAAACACCATCTCATGCTGCACCATATGCTTGATAAACTCTGAAAACTCTGCAGGATCAATACTGAAATGGGGCACATTTTTCAACATAAAGGCCACACCTGCAGTGCACCACAGCAGGCCCCAGGCGTGGAAGGGCTTCCAATTTCAGCCGCACATGCTCAGTGAAGACGCAGAGTGAGGAGTCTTTAGGGATTCCCCGGTCCGGCCAGGCGGGGTAGTAGTAGTGTGTGATTATCCTGTCTGTTGGACAGTCTCTCTGTAACACAAACACTTTCACTCAATCCTTCTCCTGTGATTGATTACTGGTGCAAACGGTGCACACAGAAGTCAACAGCAGCAGTTTAAAGGTACCAGCGGGGCTGATGGATGTTTCTGTTGCTCACCTGTCTGAGGTTAATGGTGGTGATAAAATAATCTGGACCTTGTTTGCGGGTCACTGTTGTCACTTGAATCAGTCCATGATAAACTGTCCCCCGCTCCAGAGGCCAATACTTATCACAAAACACCTGCACAGATAGAAATAAGGGACAAGGTCAAATGTTTCTGAAGACTTGTAAGGTAATTACTGATAGTATGTACAATTAAAACTGATAGTATGTTGAATTAAAAGTTTGATAAGTTTGGGAAATTTGCTTATTTACTTTCTTGCCAAGAATTAGTTCTAGAGCCCGACTGAGAGGGTTTTTTTTTTTTTTAATTGATGCCGATACTGATTTCAGAGGGGGGAAATTAATCAAAAACCAATATGGTGGCCGATATATAGCAATATTTTTATTTTATTTATTTTCTTTTTTATGTGGATTGTGCACCGATTTTTCACCACTCTGCAAAGGTACACAGAGAGCTACTTTCTGAAATATAAACCTTTATTCAATAATATTTAACATTGTTGTACATTACACTAGCAATGTATTACATAAGTGATAACTGAGAAAATAAAGACTAAATAGGAATAAACACAATTAACTAAATAACATGATTAATGTTTAGTTTCAGTCAATTTCTAACTATTTAAAAAAAAATTAAATTATAATTTTTTTTAAAACTCTCATTTTTATTTCAGTTAACGAAAATGTTTTTTCAATTCTAGTTTTCGTTATTTGGTTTCTTTTCGTTAACTATAAATAACCTTTTTCCCTAGCCACTTACGTTAACCCTAACATAAAGCTTTAACCCTAAGGTAAAGTGTGAAATCTCAAAAAAGCCTTTAAAGAAGTGAGGACCTGCCAAAATGTCCTCACTTTGCAAAAATGTCCTCACTCTGTTGGTTAAAAACGTGTTCTGGTCCTCACTATGTAGGAAGTACAAGAACACACACACACACACACACACACACACACACACACACAAACTGAGTGTCTTTCTCACTATGTCCTTGTGTCTCAGAGCTGTCACCATGACTATTATCCGGACATTTTGCTCCCACACCATCCTCCAGAAGTCAGCCATGGTGTTGCACAGAGGACCCTGGGTGCAGATGAAGTCTCTCTCTGAACCTCCACCCTGAACACAGACACACAGTCAATGACAGATAAGGACAGAGGTGGAGACAGACAGACAGACAGACAGACAGACAGACAGACAGGGGGTGAAGCAGGACAACAGACTAATGGAAATGAAAAAAAAGAAACTGGTTGAGGAGGTGAAAGAGTTCTTACAGGCACAAAATTTGCGTTGATGTAGTCAGTGTGTGGCTGGGAGTTCTGGATGGACAACCTCACACGACAGTGGTCATCTATAAAGAGGTGGGAAAAAATCTTTATTTTTGATAAGGAGCTTGATTTGTACAGTGGACAAATTGGACAAATATTATAGACAATTTAAAACAAAACATACATACCAAGTACACTGTAAAAAAAATCTGTTTAATTTACGGTAAAATACCGGCAGCTGTGGTTGCCAGAACGTCACCGTAAAAAATACAGTGAGCGTATGTAAATGTAAATATCAGCAAAAACTGTAATTTATACTGAATAATCCCATTTCTTTTAGGATAATTGTATCATCGTGGAATTTCTCCATTAACTTTACATGAAAAATTTATATTTTTACAGCAAAACTGTGTGTTTTCTACAGTTTATTGCGGTAGAATTTAAATTTTTTTTACTATTCTTTGATTTACAGTAATTAAAAGTATCTGCTACGGTGATGTACAATGTTTAATTTTACGACCTATTTCTGTAGCAATTTGACAGTGTTTTACTGTTATTTCTACAAACATTTACTCAAGTACTGTGCTTAAGTACAATTTTGAGGTATTACTTGAGTATTTCCATTTTATGTAGCTTTATACTTCTACTCCAATACATTTTGAGGCAAATATTGTACATTTTACTCCACTACATTTAGCTGAGAGCTTTAGTTACTTTTCAGGTGAAGATTTAACATAAAAAACATGTTACATTTAGAGTGATTAGACTTTCTTTTTTTTTTATTTTTATTAAACCTCATAACAGTATATTAAGTGGTTAAATGAGCCTTATCTTTACACAGTTTAAATGCTGCTTACATAAATGTACCAATACAAATAATCTAATAACATATTATAATATATTTGAAAGAAATATAACAATCTTAGTGGGTCCATTCTGAGTATGTTTACTTTTGAAACTTTAACCCTCTGGTGTCTGAGCCTATTTTGGCCGTTTTTGAACACTTTTGATTTTGCCCTTCATGTACCACATAAAAAATGTTAACTATACCCATATTTGGTATCCATTTTTTCTTCACCTATATGATCTGACAAGCCCAAAAATACACAAAAATCATGAAATCAGAGTTGAAAAATTATTCTATTTACTACAATAAAAACCACAAATATGCTCAATGAACTGTTTGGAACATAGGATACAAATATGAACATATAAAAAGGTTAAATTTAAATATAATAAAACTATCTACATAAATGTCCTATAAAAACATGTATATTTATAGGCATTTTTTCCTTGTTAGCTGCAACTCTTCAAAACAAACTATGTGCAGAATTACATATTATCATTATTATCTTATCTTATTATCATATCTTTGGTTTTACATGACCTGGGAAGGTCAATGTTGAATGTTTTTTTGTTAAACTTCATGTGATCTGATCAGGAAGGCACGATCATAGAGCCCAGAGGGTTAAGTACATTTTGATACTTTTGGACTTATACTGAAGTAAGTTTTTAATGCAGGACTTTTTCTTGTAGTGGAGTAATCATTCAGTGAGGTATTAGTACTTTTACTTAACCCATAAGAACCCAGACCCAGTTATCCTTAAAGGATGTGTTCTAGAAGTGGACCACATAGAACACATTTCTGATGTTTTAAAAAAAATACTACCCCTAAATGTCAAAGATCTGTGATGTGAAATATACGTTGCAATGGGTGTTTATGGTATTTATGTTTATGATATTTCTTATTTTAAAATGGGGAAAAAATAGACAAATTTTACAGAGACACAAATTTGCCTTTTTCTTTTGCATCTCCATAACATTTATCAAAATTGTGACTTTAATTTGTTTGGGAAATATGGTCAGAACAAGTTAAATGCAATAAAGAACACTCTATTAACGGATTAGAATTGTTAAATGGGTTTCAATTTAGCCTCAAAACAAAAAATAAGCTTTTTAAAATTAGCTACTTTTTACATTTCTGTTTCCAGTCACACACATATTTTGGAGAAGTCACATGACCACCACACCAGGGTGTTGAGTATAAGTCGCTTAGGGATTTAATAAGTTAATGTGAAGAATAAAGCTGAATATGGGAGATTATAGAAGATTTAAAGTGTTTGTTACACGGGTGTCACCATGGGCTCTTATGGGTTAAATAAGGGATCTGAATACTTTTGCAACTGCTGCCTAATTCACATAAAATTAAGCAGAAAGTAAAAATCTCTTAGATTACGGCATATTATATTTGATTATGATAATATCTGCACTTACATGGGAGAATGTAGGGATATCTGTTCTTTTCTCTGTTGACCTCTGAGTCCCCTGCTCTGGTGGGAAGCGTTTTGCCGACTTCATCCAGCTGCTTCACACAGACATTAGCACACATGACAAACACTTCTAGTTTCACAAATCTGAAATCTGATCCAGGTTCAATCCTAAATCATATGTGTTACCTCAAACTCTTGTTTAAAGCCTCTGTTGTCGTTTGCTGCAAGTTCTTGGCATCGCAAATGAAACTCCTGCAGAATTTGAGCTCTTGAGAAAGTTTGCACCCTGTGAGAAAATTATTGTGATAAATAAAACCATTTTGCACTCAGACAATATGGAGACGTCTGGTTTTATTAAGCATTTTTCTCATAGTCAAGAAATGAAAGGACCAAAACTAATTATTATTCCATTCTAATAAATACACACCATGGTTAAAACTTTGACAGGTAAAATAAAAGCACTGCACTAGCTGACAGGTTACTCAGCATCCCAGAATGCTACAAGGAAGTTTATCCTTACCTCATGTCTTTTATTGCGGTTAGTCTTGTTCTTTAAATAGAAATTTAGCTGGAAACTGGGTGTTGAATGAAGCCCAGATGATCAGTGTTGGTGCTGTTAAAAAGAAAACACATCTTTCCTTATGTAGTACACTTTTATGAATTAAAATCAATAAAGCACACTTAATCTAAATAGCTAAGAACATTGTGTGACCTGTTGTTTCCCCTCCCCCTTACTGTTAAAATGTTTTCCTCCTGAACAGAGGTATGTGACACCAGAGAAAAAAAAACACTTAAAACACACAATTGTGCAGAAAAAAACTGCTGCTTTACACATGTAGCAAAGTAAGATTCTTTCACATATGTCTTTGCATTAATTTATGCCCTGAGGTTACTATGTCAACCCAAGAAAATTATACATTCCAGTGTAACGATACCTCTGCCCCGCATAATAGTAAAAAGCAACACCTGAGAAGCACAGGCACACATTCACACGGCACAATTAGTAAAGAAAACCAACCTGACAAGAAAGAAAACCTGCTCCAACAAGTTCCTAACCCCAAACACCAACAGCAGAACAGTCTCAACACACACAGAATCAACAGCTTCAGTATGTTGATTCAGGATTACCTTTTTCAAACGGGTCTCAACAGAATGATTTAAGCCTGGAGAGAAGGAGAACAGGTCCACACCGCTCCAAGTCATCTTAGTGTCGGGCTTTAATAACTCTCTCTCTCTCTCTCTCTCTCTCTCTCTCTCTCTCTCTCTCTCTCTCTCTCAGGGAAGTAGGAAGTGTAATGGGTGGAGACAGTGGGTGGAGAGAGGAACTCTAAACCTCTGGTAGAGATGTCAGTACACGTTGGCCTCAACTATTCTTTGTACTTACCGTGTCATTCCTCAAATGTGGAAAAAAGAAGAAGTTATGTCACTGTAACTGAAGCCATGTTTCCACCTGTGTTCATGGTTTTTGCATTCCCACTTAGATAGTTCACCCCTAAATTAAAGAAATACACTTTTCCTCTTACCTGTAGTGCTATTTATCACTCTAGATTGTTTAGGAGTGTGCTGCAGAGTGTTGAGAGTGCCAAATGTAATGGAACTATATGGCCCTTAGCTTGTGGTGCTCAAAGTGCCAAAAAACATAGCAAGGTCTGGGCCTGTCCATAAAGACTAAATGAAGTAGGTCTTATCTTGAGTAACCAGGTCCCTGTTCCGAAAAACGAGTCTACCATATAGGCCAGACGTACTTTAGTTAGTCTTTATAGACACTCTCCATACATCTAATAGCCTGTGGGGATAATAATGCCTCATTTGCCTATTTAAACAATTTCCAATTTCAGGAATATCTTAAAGCAAAAATTAATTGTACATAATCAACTGGGGAAGTTTCAAGATGATATGTATTAGTTAAAAAATGTTTACCCTATTCACCTGTAGTGTTTTTCTCTTTCACTGAGCTAGAAATCTCCACTTACACACATTAAATATTATCACCCATCCATTTGAGGTAAGTGGTGCAACATATGACAAACATATGACATTATGTATGTAACACTAAGGAGCACTTTCCAGCATAAGTTCCTATTTTTATATTGTAAGTAAATGTTGATAATAACACTTAGATGATTTAACTTAAGTAAGGTTTTAAATGCAGTAGTTTTACATTCAACAATGTGCACCTTCTAAATAAAGTGTTACCATATCTTGCTTAAGTCACAAAGGCATGTTCAAAAAATTGCCCAAGTCATTTATTTCTCTTAAGTTACATAATTTACACCAGTGTTATTACTATGCCAATAGCCATCCTTTGTTACATCCTTTTTGAGTGAAATGATCAATAAGAATCAGAATCAGAATCAGAATCACTTTTATTGTCACTGTACCGGAGTACAATGAGATTAATAAACAATCACCAAGTCAGTGTGAGAGACAATGTCTCAGAAATAATAATATACAAATAATATACAAACAGACATAAGGACATAAGGTGCACACTTTTGAATTGCAGCAGTGAAAAATAAATATGGTCCATATACACGTGAGATAATAAATGTCATATGTTACATTTTTGGTGAAATTTTTTTTGTGTTTCCTGCAAAAATTGAAAAAAAAAGTTATTTGTTTATTTTAACAGGGTGACGATGTATGAAAATAGTAGAGAAACAGCAAAATATAGGCCCTACAGACTTAATAAAATATTTACAGACAGGCAGGAAGAAAAAACACTTTCCAACACTTCTCCCACTGGGCTTTAAAGTGCGCCATCACTAGGTAAAGCTCACTCATATACAGCCGGTCACGCGCAGCCTGCATGTAAAATAAAGGTGTAAACAGGTGTGACAGCACATGAAGTGCAGTGCGCCTGCGTGTTTCAGCAGAGGAGGCTTCAGTCCGTTTCGTTTTTGATAAGCTTTATGACCGCAGTCTGAAGCTGATTGGGCGGCTGCTGAAAGGGGAAGTAAGACTTACATTTGCGTTATTTTCCAGCGGAAACCAGAGAAAACGCAGTTTGTCGTTTGTCGACAATGTGAGACATTCAGCCACAAGGTAAAGCTTTTTAAAAACTTGTCAGGAAACCAACCGCGAGGAGACACATGTTTCAGTTTCCAGATGTAACGCAGAGATTAGTTTGATAGCTCGCACGCGCTTCCTGGTTTTGTCGGAGTCTTCAGACAGAAAGTAAGTCAGAAACAGGCAGAAATGGATCTTGCACGGCCGCAGGAAACACCGCAGAACAAGGTAAAAACATTTCCTGAGAGTTGCCACAATGTTGACAGTTGGTTCAAGTGCGTCATGTTGTCACAGAGTGATATCAGTCTGCTCCGCTGTAAACTCCCTCTGTTCCCCCAAACTACACTTTTACTTTCAATCTTTCTAAGAAAGAGCTGAGTCAGTAACAACGGGCCAGAACAGGACAACATTCTCATAATACGCCTGCATATAATACATAATACAGTCATGATAGTTTATTTAAATAACTCCACAGGAAATACAAATGTCATTATAAGCACAGGAGGGCACCACTGAGACACAATAAACACCATAACATCACATCACACATCGTACATATTGTTTCTACTGTTTATATTTATGTTTCATGTTGACTTTTCCTATTGTTAGTGTCTTTATTTTTTTTCTTAAAATAGACTAAATTAACATAATCTGAAGGAATTTTATTTTTATTTTTATTTTTATTTTTTTTTTAGTTTTTGGGGTTTGTTGCCCATAGGCAGCATTCTACCATAACATGCACAAGTGAAAAAGAAAGGGTTTTTTTTTTAAATTAATTTTCACATAACTTTTTTAATAAACATGTGTAAAAGATTCAGTAGCTTCAATATGGTACAATACATAACATTTTAAATTTAAAAACATTATAAAATGAACTTTTTTTAACTGGTTTCTTGTCTGAATGCGACCCATTGAAATTAGTGTCTTCAACAGTCTAAGTGTATCAAACTATCAAAAATGAAAGTTTACTCACCTAAAAGTAGCAATTTTTTTTCCAGATGTAAAGGGGCCAGGAAATGACGTTTTGAGTGATTTTTTTGTGGCGCAAAATGGCAAAGCTGTTTCCTTTGAAAAAGTCTAATACAGTCATGATAGTTTATTTAAATAACTCCACAGGAAATACAAATGTCATTATAAGCACAGGAGGGCACCACTGAGACACAATAAACAAACACCATAACATCACATCACACATCGTACATGTTGTTTCTACTGTTTATATTTATGTTTCATGTTGACTTTTCCTATTGTTATTGTCTATTTATATGGCTGTTTTTGACTCAGAGTAGGCTACTTGTCTTAATCTCTATTTATATTCTTAGTATTTTGTTCTTATGCACCAATATAACAGCAAATTCATTGTATGTCGTCACCCTGTTAAATGTTTTTTCAAGTTTTGCAGGAAACACAAAAAACTTTACCAAAAGTGTAACATATGACATTTGTTGATAATTTCGCTCAAAAAGGATGTAACAAAGGATGGCTATTGGCATAGTAATACCACTGTGTGTAAATTATGTAATTTAACCCATAAGAACCCACGGTGACACCCGTGTAACAAACACTTTAAATCTTCTTGAACAGGGGTCTCAAACTCAAATTACCTGGGGGCCGCTGTAGCAGTATTAAAATGGGGCAGTATTAAAATGACCAAAATTGCAACAACAAAAAAAAGACACAAAATGACAGAAAAAAAATAAATTACTTAAAAAAGACACAAAATTACAAAAAAAGACACAAAATTACAGAAAAAAAGACACAAAATTACTAAAAAAAGACACAAAATGACAGAAAAAAAACTAAATTACTTAAAAAAGACATAAAATGACAAAAAAGACACAAATTGACAGAAAAAACCCCCGAAATTACTTAAAAAAGACACAAAATTACAACAACAAAAAACCACAAAATTACTTTAAAAACACACAAAATGACCAAAAAAAAGACTCAAAAACCCCCATCATAAATGTGTTCTATGTGGTTCACTTGGTCTGTGATATATCCCCCATAACTTTCCTTTATGGATAACTAGGTCTGGGTTCTTATGGCTTCAGAGAAATAAATGATTTAGGCAACTTTTTGAAAATGCCTTTGTGACTTAAGCAAGTATTTTATGTATATAGCGCACACACACACACACACACACACACACACACACACAGACAGACAGATACAGTTGCAGCATTGTTTGTTTAATACATTAAGGTATAACTAGTGTTTTTTCATCATGAAATTCATCTGCACATTATTTTTATATATTATTTGTTTAGTCCATAAAATGTCTAAAAATTGTGGAAAATGTCCACCACATTCTCCCAGAGTCCAAGACAATACAGATGATTGAAAAAATGATCTGCTTTTCATAGCAGATTCCAATAAGATAGCCATTAATTCAGTATCTTCTGTATTTTAAAAGAAAAGACTTTAACCTTGCTGTTAAAATGTTTTCCTCCTGAACAGAGGTATGTGACACCAGAGAAAAAAAAACACTTAAAACACACAATTGTGCAGAAAAAAACAGCTGTTTTACACATGTAGCAAAGTAAGACGCTTTCACATATGTCTTTGTATTAATTTATGCCCTGAGGTTACTATGTCAACCCAAGAAAATTATACATTCCAGTGTAACGATACCTCTGCCCCGCATAATAGTAAAAAGCAACACCTTTTATGTATATAGCACACACACACACACACACACACACACACACACACACACACACACACACACACACACACAGACAGATACAGTTGCAGCATTGTTTGTTTAATACATTGAGGTATAACTAGTGTTTTTTCATCATGAAATTCATCTGCACATTATTTTTATATATTATTTGTTTAGTCCATAAAAAGTCTACAAATTGTGGAAAATGTCCACCACATTCTCCCAGAGTCCAAGGCAATACAGATGATCGAAAAATGATCTGCTTTTCATAGCAGATTCCAATAAGATCACCATTAATTCAGTATCTTCTGTATTTTAAAAGAAAAGACTGTAACCTGTAGTTTATACACACCTGAGGGTAAGAAAGACTAAATGTAGTGTAGTGAGCAAAGGTGAATGATTTAATATTCCATAACTGATTAACCAAGTCTAACTGACATCACTATTGTTAACACAACATCTATCTTTGATATAATCTGTCAAAATCAGACACGTCAATGTATTAAATGCTTAATATAAAAATAAAACCACAAAAGGCACCTAGTAGACTTTAATGCATATTAAACTAATGGATATGGGAATACTTTAATTGTCTCATTATCAACCCAATATGTCTTTCATCTCTAAGCTAAAACTTTTTCTTTGTCTTATGCAACAGTTAACTAAGAAATCATCACATTTGAGAAGATGGAACATTGGAATATTTGATATTTTTGCATTAAAAAAAACACGATTAATTAATCATTAAAATAGTATCCGGTTATTTTTCTTATCAACTAATTGTTTCAGCTGTAATAATGGTATACTGCCTGTACTCCAGCACCATAATAACTGTGATTAACATGGTGTTTTATTTCCTCAGGGCTCCATGTCGCGGCACAGGGAACACAGCGATGAGTCTGTCGACAAGAGGCCCACTGACAGCGCTGCGTCTCCCACACAGGTACATCCTGTGCTCAGATGTCACGTCTCAAAATGAGTTTTTTAGATTGGATGAGCACTGTGCTCTCTTTGTAAAACACCACAGTGTGATAAACCTGTTTACCTGTGTCGGTGCAGGATAAGAGTAGAGTGATCAGAAGAGTGAGGAGTCCATCCAGGCCCAGAGCGTGGCTCTCCAAATCTTACAAACCAAAGTTTCCAGGCGGGTTCTACAAACCTCGGTAAGACTGAGAGGTCGAGAGTCTATTTTGTCTTAACCCATTTAATCCCAAAGTTTTCCCAGACATGAAAAATATCCAAATCATGTTTCATTAGTACTCCTTTGAAATAATCAACCATTAAAAGATTTTCATGGGGAAAAAAAGTTAAAAAATGTGTTTCATGTCCCATCAGGATGTCTCATTCTTCCAGAGTTACCAGACTAACTGGATTTCCCCTCGGGGATAAATAAAGTAATTTTGACTACATTAACATATTTCTCCTATTCAGTCATAAAATATTATATTTCCCCTTCCAGTTATTAACAAATGTAGAATTCTGTTACTGGTAGTCTCCAACATTGCCACTAGAATAACATTCTAGTGTGACTTTGGTCTGCATTATCAAATATACAACTATACCAATATGAATACTGAGAGGACAATACATAGAGCAAACAAAAAAAAGCAGTTATCGGTCTAACTCAACATTGTTACTTTATTGTAACAGACGTACCATTTTTACTTTTACATTTTAATACCTCGGTTAAGTCATGGTCACCTAACAGATATACTAAAAAAAAAAAAAAAAAACTCTTATTCTTTTCTCTTCTTTTCTTCTTTAACATATAGCACTTCTTAGCAATGACAGTTAGCTCTTAAAGTTATGTACTTACTTGATTCCTATGGTCTATGTCTAGTACCATCAGGTTGAATGCACTTATTGTAAGTTGCTTTGGACAAAAGCGTCTGCTAAATGACATGTAATGTAATGTACTTTTGGGCATTTCCAAAGTGATGGTAGGAGGAGAACCTCCATTGGCTCAGGGCAGCTTTGTTTGACATATTCTGCAGGAACAGAGCCTTATAACTAAGAAATATTTTAACTGTCACTATTCTGACCGGTGGGATTAAATGGGTTAATCACAACAATTTTGCTGAGTTACGTGCAAATCATGAGGTAAAGGGCGATTCTGGCTCTCCTGAAAGCTTTTTTATTCTCAAATGATGCAGCTTCCCAAGGGACGACCACTCATTCTACAAACCTGGCTTTGCCCACCATAAGTACCACCACTTCAACCCCCGGGGCTACTTCCACCGGAGAGATCATTTCCCGTCAAAATTTCACCACATCGCATTGAGGGAGAGAGAGCGGGAGAAGGAGAAGGAGAAGGAGCGGTACGAGAAGAGAGAGAGCACTGATGGAGGTTCACCTTCGAAATCAAACAGTAAGTTTATGTCTGCAGCAAAACACCTCTTTTCACCTCCTTTAAACACTTATAAAGAGACTTTGACAAAGGGCTAATCCAATATTGGATTTCTTGCCGATATCCGATATGCCAATTTTTGGTAACACTTTACAATAACCATCATTTATAAATGGTAAACAGATTATTAATGTTTAATCGTCATTTATAAACCGTATATAGGCCATTTAGAATGATAAATACATAATTTATTAATGTTTAACTAACTAAATCATTTATAAATGGCAAATAGATGGTATATTAATGTAAGTTTATAGTTACTTTACCATTAACAAACAATTAAATTATAATTAATAGTTTATTAACAGTTATAGTTGCACTCATTTTAACATTTAGACCATATTAAGTATGTTAATGATTTTTGAAATTATTCGTACCTTTGAGAAACATTTTTTTAAGATTAAATATGTATAGCACTTTGTAAATGTTAATTATTGGTTTATAAACCATCTATAAACATTATTTAGTTGGTTATTGTAAAGTGTTACCCAATTTTTTTGCAACTCATTTAGCCGATTGCTGATACCGATATTTTTTCCCACACAACTAATTGCAGAGATCTCCATCTCTCTTCTTTAGTGGAATTAGCATACAGTATTGTGGAGCATATTCTTATCACATTTGTTATGTAATATTAATTCCTTGTGCAAAATAAGAAAAATACTTGATGCTTAAAACTGCATATTTATTTTTGACTGCTTTCAAATAAAATACAAAAAGCTACATCCTACTTAAAACTTGGATGATGCTCTCCCTGAGATAATCAATAACAATAATACCCACAATCAGGGCAAATTTGGCCAATTTCACAATTGACATGATAAGTAAACATGTGCTGAAGGTGCAACAGAGAGGTGATGTGCAAACAATAAAAAATTCAGAACATATGACCAGTGGTGGAACGTAACTAAGTACATTTACTCAAGTACTGTACTTAAGTACAATTTTGAGGTACTTGTACTTTACTTGAGTGTTTCTATTTTCTCTAAATATATACTTCTACTCCACTACATTTTGAGGCAAATATTGTACTTTTAACTTCGCTACATTTAGCTGGCAGCTTTAGTTACTTTTCAGGTCAAGATTCAACATAAAACATATGATCAATTTAAGGTGATTAGACTTTTTTTATTTAATCAAATCTTATAACAGTATATTAAGTACTTAAATGAGCCATATCTTTACAAAATTAAAACCCTGCTTACATAAAATCATCAATACAAATAATGTAATAATATATTTAGAATATATAAAACAATCTGAGTGGGTCCATTCGGCATAACAAGTACTTTTACTTTTGATACTTTAAGTACATTTTGATGCTGATACTTTTGTACTTTTACTTAAGTAAGTTTTGAACGCAGGACTTTTACTTGTAGTGGAGTAATTTCATAGTGTTGTATTAGTACTTTTACTTAAGTACAGGATCTGAATACTTCTTCCACCACTGCATATGACAGACATAGGCGCCGATGTTGTGCATTTAATCAAGTAAGCAGCACCACATTATTTAATCAGTTTATTATATCGGCGGACATCGGCGTGTTGGCTGATTTTTAAACCAATATCGGCCGATACCAATAACATGGCGATAATATCGTGCATCCCTAGCTAATCCCAATGCAACCCTTGCCCCATCCAACATATTTGGTAATGACTATGATGCCCTCAGCTATTCTTTGTGTTCGCTGTGTCTGCACAATCGCTCTAATGATCGTTGGCTTGTAAAGACAAGCCCCAGTGCGAGATTTTTTTATAGGCCTCTTTATTCACCTCTAATCACAAACACAATCAATGCAAATACTTGCACAAATGTGAGCTCACACAGTGTGACAGCTGGGTTTTTACAATCTGGGTTTTTAAAGCACCATTTCTGATGCACAAGAGCATAAAATATAACAAATGTGTAAGAACTGTTGCTGTAAAACATCAGCTGTGTGTGTTTGTTTTGAAGATGATGTTTCCCTGTGGTGTTGCGCAACCTGTGAGGCTGCAGGACTTTAGACCGATGAAAGTTCAAACCAGGCTGTAAGAGTTTTAAAGCAGTCAATTAAATTGTAAAGACTGTAGTCCTTAGAGTTGAGTGTAGTGGTTCAGACAATAAAAGTATTGCAAGAATATTTGATCAGTATAATAATTTCTCCATCTGCAATTGTTTTAGGAACAACTGTGTTTTTCCAGCTGTGACATGTCAAAATGTCTGCTCTAAAATAGACTTAGAATATGATTTTCTACACTTGCTAAAAAAAAGTGAAAAGTGAAAATACTGTGGTATTATTTCTCCTTTGGTTCATGACGATCAAAATTAACTCATCTCACATAACTCCACACTGCCTGCAAAAACAGCTACTTACCTGCAGTATCATCCACACACAGAGATTGTAAATGCATTAGTTATTAGGAAAATCGTGTCATAAGTGCACTGTCAGCTGTGTGATAGTGATTTTCCCCCTATCTTGTGGCTGAATGGGAGCAAATCCCTGCAGCCAGGCTTCCATATCTTGTGGAAAGCCTTTTCAGAAGAGTGGAGGTGCCAGACAACCACCTGTCCCTACAGGAAGGGACTACACCCAGCCAAGAAATAAGATAACAAGCTATAACATGTTGATTGGTGAGCTTTAAATATCCTGATAGGCTTTTTTATTTTAATGTTAGACAAAGCCAGGCTAGCAGTTTCCCTCTGTTTATAGTCTTTATGCTAAGCTAACCAGCCGATGACTATAGCTTCGTATTTGTTTATTGAACATAAGAGCGTTATCAATCTTCTAATCCAACTCTCAGCAAGAAAGTAGAAAGCAAATCCCCAGAAATGCCCCCTATTCTTTTAGAGATCTAGATCTAGAAATCTTTTTATCGCAGTGTCAAAAAAACAGCAGTTGAACTGTGTTATGGTACATTTTTTACGCTCTGATCCTTGAAGTGAAGCTATGAACCATAGAGTTTATTTTTGGGGAGATAGGCTTTATTTTATATGTTCTATGTATTTATTGAATTACCAGAAAACAGAAAACATGCTACAGTGTTATGTATCATTATGGAGATATGAAATTACCTTTATCGTGAGGAAAGATTCTGGCCGTATCGCCCAGCCTCGTAATCGCTTCGTGCCCATGTATTTAAATTGAGATGATGATATTTGGATGTAAACATATTTCAAATAAGAATGGAAATTGATAATTTATTGATGGCAATTCCATTTAATATAGCAATTATTTATTGTTATATAAGTAAGGACAGTGTAGATGTGTGGTGCTGATTAAATTGAAACATCAGATACTTATCCTATAATAAAGTGTCAAACAGAAGCACATATACACATGATAAATACAACCCAAACATGAAGAAAATGTCCTTACATGAACCAATAAACCACACACACCCACCCCCAAAATAACAAATAAAACATATTCATATCACCTGCTGTACATGAATATACAGTATTTTTAAATAATGTACTTTACAAGCTATACAGCAGGGGTGGTCAACCTGTGGCTCCAGAGCCTCATGTGGCTCTTTAGGCCGCCTGCAGGGGCTCCCCATGGCTGAGACAAAAAAAATTATATACATATTTTTACATTAAAATGTTAATTTATCAATGGTGTAGACCAAAAGCTATTTGTATTCCTCAATTGTAAAAGTTTATAGCCTTTTTTACAGCATATTACAGACATTTAAGTCAACTAAAATGTGCTTCATAGCTTACGAAAGTCAAAATTTTGCCAACTTTGAGTTTAGTTTTGAGTTCCCCTAGATAGACTAGTTTTGAAAATCATATTAATAAATGCTCAATATGACTATTAATAATGTTGGTAGGCTAATTTAGACTTATTAGGCTGTTTAATTTTCATTTTAGGTTCAATATAAGGTTTGTGGCTCCATTCTGCGATTTTCTCTTTTTTTTGGCCAACAGTGGCTCTTTAGTTAGTAAAGGTTGCCCACCCCTGCTATACAGTATTATTGTGCACTTTATTAAATGACCATTGGGTGGCAGTATAAGCAAGCAGTGGCAAACACGCATGCACATTTTCATGGGCACTTTGCATTACAAATATTTGGAGGGCATTTGCTCATCGTGGCATCTGGTGGTTGGTAGGTAGTCACACTCTGGTAGCAACAAACCAGTGTTACATAATGGTGACCACTAAGAAGCTTTTCCTGGACTCCAAAGATAGATTACGTATTGATATGATGCAGTAGTCCATGCATTAAACATTATACGCCTCAGCAGGTAAACTGTGCAATTTAGTTACAGGTAGATTGAACAGATTCTTGAGAATTGGCTCATCATTTGTCAGTGGGAAGAGTCTGGAAGGAAACAGGAGGGTTTTGAAATTTGTTACAACCATGTTTCCTTGCTTTTAACACAAACTGTGAATGTTTTTGTTGATCTTTTTGCTGTATAAAGTGGAATGTTGTGTTGTTTTTAAAGACTGAGCTGCTGGTACTGTATGTTTTTATCTTCTCTTGCACCCAGGCACTGTATCTGTGCGCACACTGCAGCACTGTGGAGGTGTGTGTTTGTGTATGTGTGAGTGTGGAACAGGTTTTTTGTGTGCCTGAGTGATGGTGCGATGATGGTGACTCATCGCTGATTTGTGTGTATATGAGAGTGAGAGAGAGAGGGAGAGCCAGGGAGAGACTAGCCAGCAGTATATAATGAGCCATAACAAAATTATTTCTTCACACGGGAATACTGCAGTACAATATTACAAGGTGAAATTATCAAATAACAGCAGATTCTGCTTATTGCTAGAGCCTGAAACATACTTCTAACAGGAGGCTGAGAAAGCAACAGCGGTGGTCTAAGAGACGCCTATAGATGCTGTAGGTGCTTGTACTTGTGGTCAATAGAAAAAGAAAGGGCCTCGATACTCTCCCTTGTTGTGCTCTTGTGGTGACTGTGTGGTTTGTCTCTTTTCCAGCTACCAGACCTTCCTTCTCCAGATCCTCTTCCAGCAGAGACAAGGACATGAAGTTCATTGTAAGTTCATAGGCAGAAAACCTGCTCTGCTCCCCCCTTACTTTCTGATTTTCCATTTTGTTAATTCCAAAGGAAGAAAGATGCTAAATTACCTTGCTTCCTCCCAAAATACCAATTTGATGTAGGGCAGCACAGTCTATTATTGTGATAGGATTTATAAGAGCTTCTGACAATTTTATCCTAATGAGCAAATAAGATCATTTCAAGATGAAAGCAATTTAGATGAAATGCTATTTCCCATTCGGTGCAATATACAGCCTGATAAAGCTTAGTAAAAATAAGTAATTATCGGTTATTTTTATTACCGCTGATGATTCAGTTATTTATCTTTGGATCTCTTTTAGCTCATAGCTCGTATGAGTCCATTTGGGGGGAAAAAAGCCAGAAAATACTGAAACATTTTTGTTCAACCAACAGTCCAAACCCCAAAGATAAAGTCAAAATGATATGAAACAGAGAAATCCGCACATTGGATAAGCTGGAACAAGATAATGTTCAATGTTATTGTTACATGAAAATGAAAATATCACAGATTATTCTTCTGTTCACTGACTAATCCATTCATCCCCTAACAAGTGATATTATATATACACAAGCTCGTGGCAGGGAATGACTCGGCTATAATGCAAACAGCACAGGTGCTGCAGATAAGAGCTGAAATCAAATGATCGCATAAATTTCTTGGCTGACCTAAACACAGCGAGGAGCAGAGCAGCACATGATGAATCACCGCTGGTCACTGCTGCAGTGAAGTAAAAGTGAAGAAGGGAAGAGGAATCCAAGAATGCCTGGCTCGTTTTCAGTGTTTTAATAATCTAATCAGTGAAATAAATGTGAGCTGTTGATAACATCGGCTTACCTTAAGGCGCAGTCTGTTTTATTAACACTTTACAGCTTAAAACAACTAAGTCTTCTCAGCATCTTAGTCAGTGATACAACTTAATGCTGCACTTAAATAAAAACAACAGTAACATTGATAAATATTATTCAGTATGAATTATTAGGCTACAGTTAAAACAATTTGAACAATTTTGATTTATAGTACTACCATAATTCATATTATGCAAATAAGACTATATTTAATATAAGCAGGGAAAGTAACTTTCTCATTTGCAGCATTATTGTTTTATGGTGCTACCATATTTTATAAATATTTTATGTGTGCTTTTTATATTAGTAGCTATTAGGGCTGCCATGTTGTGAGACATCCTTCTCTGGTGTTACTTTCTGTCTTTTCAGTCAGTGCTTTAATTCATATTGATGGCTAATTAGGAAGTAATAAACCTAAATTAATGATTTTTTAACATTTATGAATTATTCTTATTAGAAGGTGAGTAGGCAAGCGAGTCATTAAATCTGTGAAAACCTTTTTTTGGAGCAGTGTAAATGAGCTGTAAAGACAACGCCGGCATGTTATCACCTTTTAAATTAATATGGAAAACTTGTTGACAAACAGTTGCCTATTTACACATCAAGCAGACACAGAGCAACATTAACGTTTGTTTGGAGCCGAGTTTCTGACAGCCTAATTATTTTAGGTCCAATATTTTGTCTTCTTTTAGCTCTGTTTTTGGTCTCCACCTACTCCTGAGGGGAAATATATTGCTATTTAGCTGCTGAATTCTTCACTATGTACACTATGTTTAATAAAGTTTTTAGCCATTAAACCTAAACAAGCAGGTAAAAGATGATCATGGTGTTATTTTTTGCAAGGATCTGTACCAACCAATAATTTTCGGCCGGTAGGATACGATTTGTGGGAAATCACTGCAGCACTACAATACTTAATTTAGGGTGGCCACATAATACACATACATAACAAATTGGCAGTAGTCCATATGCGATTTCAGTAACATTCCAAAGAATTGTTCAAACCCAGTAAATCAATTTGGCTATTGTGTAGGAGCTAGCCACAAAGAACCATGTCAACATATTTTTATTGACATGCCAATTATTTTATTATACATCATGTTCACAGAAAGCTGTCATTTTTTACAGAACAAGATTTTTTTTTTAGCTTTGGCATCGCTAGCCAATCATATTGAGTGAAACGGACATTTTCAAAGAATGCACTAAAGTGTGGAGTAAAGCGTTATGAGGATTAAAACAATAATACGGCGGCTCTGGAGTCCGAACCAAGACGGCAAACTTGACTTCTTTCTGTTAGCCCTATACCAGATCCACTCCTTCCATTCCTATACCTTTCACAATAAAAGCCCTACACACATTAATAGTGGGTAACCGTCTACCACAGGGAGCTATAATTCACTCCGAGCATTTTGCTAAAAGAACCTTAATAAAATAACTTACAGCAGCTTTGGCTTTACCACATCTTACCTCAGACAGATGGCCAGACACTGCTCTGGGTCAATAGAATCCCAGTAGCTGGTAGCAGAGGCCTGCTTGAATAGATTTGAACCTTTTTAAGCGTTGCAACTGTTGTATATTTACTTCACTGCCAGTATGAATAGTTTTGATGTGACATACACTACCGGTCAAAAGTTTTAGAACACCCCAATTTCCCCATTTTTTTTATTGAAATTCAAGCAGTTCAAGTCAAATGAACAGCTTGAAAGGGTACAAAGGTAAGTGGTGAACTGCCAGAGGTAAATAAAAAAAGGTAAGGTTAACCAAAACTGAAAAATAATTTACATTTCAGAATTATACAAGTAGGCCTTTTTTCAGGGAACAAGAAGTTGATTAACAACTTAACTCTATGGAGTCTTGGGCTATTTTGTGTCTTTTTTTGGTAATTTTGTGTCTTTTTTTAGTCATTTTGTGTCTTTTGGTGTCTTTTTTTGTCATTTTGTGTCTTTTTTTGGTAATTTTGTGTCTTTTTTTAGTCATTTTGTGTCTTTTGGTGTCTTTTTTTTGTCATTTTGTGTCTTTTTTTGGTGATTTTGTGTCTTTTTTTAGTCTTGTAGTCCAACATCAAATGTGATTTTGAATCATTTTTTTACTTTCAAAACACTATCATGCTCAATAAAGAATTTTAAATGTTGCAAATGTGCATTCATTTCAGAGTACACTGAGACATTAAACTGCATCATTTTCAATTAAATTCTGGAAAAGTTGGTGTGTTCTAAAACTTTTGACCAGTAGTGTATATGCATAATTAGCATTTTTTGAGTGTGCTATTTCTTCATCCTGCCTCTGTTGTGTAAAGGCCTTAGAAATCATTAATAGAATCCATTCCTGCACTGTATAAAACTTTTATTCACTATGACTTATAAGGAAGTAATAACAGTTTACTATTCCTTACTTGTTACTTAAAAACTCTTTTTTAATGTTAATGTTTTGCCATTGAATACTATGCAGTCTGAACAGCTCCAGCATGTATTATTCTCTCTCCTCTGTGTTAATAGCTGACATTTGGAACTTCACCTCAGGCGATTAGCAGCTCAGTCACCATCAGTGGTTGCACCCGTGTTTTTGGCCAACTGTACTAAGGTCCAACTCTGATCTGGTTTTCTGTTGCAGGATTCTAAGAGCGACAGGAACCAAAGCAGGGAAAGAGATCACAGGGGGAGTAAAAGCAAAGAAAGAGAACGAAGCAGAGACCGGGAGCTCCCTTCAACTGCGAGCCAGACGGCGCTACGAGACAGAGCCATTCAACAGAAGAGGAAGGAGATAGATGAGGTAGAGGAGTGTCATTACATAAACACACACCTTGGGAGAAGGGTTATAAACAGATAGAGGAAGAGGAGAGATAAGAGAAGCTGGGATTAGAGAGAGTGACAGAGGAAGAGATCTTGGAAAGCGCCAGGAGACATGAGACAAGAAAAAAAGATTTGTTTTCAGTCGTCTAAACATTAATTCTGAAATGCTGAGCCTGAGGCAACTTGAGTGTCATTATTGTCTCCACTTTGCTGAGCCAGACAAAGAAGGTCTTATTTGTCGTTTTAACATGATTGATGGCATTTTAGTTTTATAAATCAAGCAAAAAAAATGCAAAAAGAAGCCGTTTATCTCAGCTCACCTTTATGACAACAGGCTCCGACACGTGCCGTAATGCTGTCTCCAATGTGACAGACATCACATGATGCTCTGCTCATCGGCGGTGTGTTTGTGTGAGAGAGTGTATGCCTGTGTGTGTGTGTTTTCCACCCACTTGACAGAAAAGACAGCCTCTTGCTTTTCATATCTCCATGGTTGCAGGATTACAGAGGCATTGCAAGAAAAGGCAGTCTGGCAACAGGTAGCTGATGCAAAAATGTCCACAAAACTCTGCATACAGGCACGCACAATACTTGCGAACAGTCTGCATGTGAGCGTTTGCACAGATCGTTAATGCATTCAGTGGTAATTGGAGACGCATGACAAGACTTCTCACTCGGCTAATTTGTTTCCCTGCAACACTTTCTCTTCTGTTCGTCTATTCTCACTGTCACTCGTCGCCCCTTCATCCCATTTGCCCCCGAGAGCTCAGACGTGTGTGTTTGTCTCTTACAGGTGTACTATCAGGAATGTGAAATGTTTGGCCTTGTGGCAAAGATGCTGATAGCAAAGGATCCGACCCTGGAGCGCCCAATCCAGTCCGCGCTGCAAGAGAACCTCAGGGACATCGGCAAGCGATGTGTGGAGGGCATGGAGAAATTTATAGAGGAATATGACTCCAGGGAGCCGTCTCACTAATCAGAGACACACAGTCTTCCTAGCATTGATCCTACTGCTAAATGAGAATTTGAATTCATGTGATTGAACATTGCTTTTGCTGTTTATTTTTGCAAGTAGAAGTGATAAGTTTGTACATTTTTATCTGCTGCCTGGACAAAGTCCCCCCCCCTCTGTGCTCGCCTTATGTTGAGCAGCACTGGTGAAAAAAAAATCAAAGTAAACTGTGATTACGATTTGGAAATTTTATACGGTTTCTAGTTTTGAGAATTTATTTCTTATGATGAAAGAAAATACTAATAATTGTTTTGTTGCTTTATATGTCCTAATGAAGAAGTCGAAAATGTATTTTGACATCAAACTGACATGCTTAATTTATTATCACTTGCTTTGATTTCGGTTACTGCATATTAAAATATGGTTCAAAACATATCCAGTGATTTATTTGTGGCTATATGAGCAAAACAAATCAAGTCATGGCAGTAAATACATGAATGGGTCAGTAGGTGAGTGGGCCAAACATTGATGTTTAAGTTCTTCTGATGTTTGACCTTAAGTCAGACGGATCGTCACACTGCCAATATTGGTTTATCATGGAAATATCGATATCTGTGTAAATGTCAGCAGATAATTAACAAGAAACTGAAGCAAAGAAAAAACAAAGATAATGAGCTGATTGAGGAACACAAACCATACTTCACACATCCGGTTCAGTTTACTCATCATGAGGAGTTCTAGTTCGCCTGCAAATACTGCAATCCAGGGTACAAACTTATAAACCATTTGTTTTTTACATTTTGGTACTAAATGCACCAACAGAAGTTAAAACTGCTACTCTGGAAAGACACTGACTGATTTATTATTATTTATTTAAGACTGTATTTATATCTTTATCCAGTGGTGGGCCGTCAGGGCCAGCAAGGCCTTCTCTGCTGGCCTATCATAACCAGAAATCATGATCATAATGATTTATTGATTTAAATGAAATGATTTAATTATGATAAAGGTTAATTTAATTTTTAGTTTTCTTTCCCTAAATATCTAAAAGTATTAATATTCTCCTCATGTCATATTATGCTCCTTCCAGTGCTGTTGTTTTTAGGTTAGAGTTTTTATCCAATCAGAATTCAGCTATCTTATGTTGCCAGGCTGTATGAAATCTGCCCGGGCCTTCAGAATCAACAATGCGGGCGTCTGTGCACTGTAAGTGAACGGGCAAATACAGTTGATAGATAGTTGCGATAGCCAATCAGATCACGAGCTGTGTCAGTAAGCCTAGCCCTCTATTTGGTCCAAGCTGAAATATAACAACTTTATAGAGGTATTTCCCTGAAATTTAGTCCAGATATCCATGGTTCCTGGAGTTTAAATCGTATTATCTTTGCATGGTATTCCTCTTCCTGCCTTTTTCACAGCAGACATTTTGGCACGTCATGGCAGGAAAAGTAGCAAGTAAATGATGAAATTAAAAAGGACTGCATTGCATTTAGGAGAGCCAGTTTCAGGGTCCTCATATTGTGCACGCTGGCTCACTGGGACACCTGATGGAACTGAGCCACCGTGTTGATTAAATTTGTTTCACCTGTGCTTTGACTGCTCTGTCGAGACAAAATGTCTGCCATGAAAAAGGAGTGTACAGTGTACAAAGTAACGGTTGTTTTGAAGTGAGCACACAACAAATTTAGTTTCACAATGTTAAAAAGTGGTCTGGTGGACTTGCTGTGATTAAGTGGTGAATTTGCAACATTGTTGCATTTTTCATTTGGTTTGCTTTGCTTTCACACAGTGTTTTATGAAACGCACCAAGCATTGTCAAATAGACCAAGGAGAGCCAACACCTTTGGAGGAGCTTTTTCACTTTTATGCAGCATTAATCTGCTGTGGGCTTGAATCCATTATGCACCATTCTGTCACTCAATATTTGAAGACTTTGTTGTTTTTGTGGGCGTGTTCTGTGATCTTTGACCATATTTTCTGCTACTACCGTTCCTGCTGTTGATTCTCAAATTTCTGCCCAATTTACCCCAGAATGTGTTGTTTTGGTTTGCTTCCTTCCTTTGGTTTGGACTGCGTTGTCACCTGCAGCGAACTGAACTCTGGAGACCCCCGTTCTTTAGCACAGCCATTCTCAACCTTGGGGTCCCGACCCCAGTTGGGGTCGCAAGATGATTTCTGGGGGTCGCCAAATCATCTTGGAAAAAATGTAAATGCACAATATTAACCCATAACAACCCAGAGCCAGTAATCCTTAAAAAGGAAAATTATGGGGGATATACCACAGACCAAGTGGTTCTTATGATATATCTTATTTTAAAATGAATAAACTCGACACCTTTTCCACTTACAGAAACACAAATTTGCCTTTTTCTTTGCATCTCTACAACATTTATCAAAATTGTGAAATTGACAGTGCTGTTTAACAATAAATTATTTTTTAGATTTGTTTTTAAGTAACAAAATAATATTAAATCAATAATAAATAAAAACAAATAACCATCTGCCTTTTTTGTTTTCATCTCCATAACATGTATCAAAATTGTGACTTTAATAGCGCTGTTAGACAACAAATTCCATTTCAGATTTGTTTTTAAGTAACAAAATAGTAATAAATCGAGAATAAATAAATACAAATAACACTGCCTTATTGGACGGCTTCTCAATAAGCTACTGCAGCTGTAGAACACTAAAAAAACACACGTTTGTACTTGAGAAAAAATACATGAACATTACTAGAACATAAAATGTTTGTGACACCCGTGTCACCGTGGGTTCTTATGGGTTAATATTAAATTGCATAATTTCAGACAGGGAGATGTTTTAGTGGTTTTCTGCTTCATTATCCGTTTGTATGATCTGAACTGTGTGCGTGACATTCTGTTCAGTGAGCACAGCGGAAAAAATAAACAGACAAAAAGAAGAGGGGTCGCGGACAACATGCATGTTAAATTGGGGGTCGTGACTCAAAAAGGTTGAGAACCACTGCTTTAGAGCAGCTATTCTCAACCTTGGGGTCGGGACCCCAATTGGGGTCGCGAGATGATTTCTGGGGGTCGCCAAATCATTTTGGAAGTCAGCTCTGTCTCCACTGTGTTAAAGTGTTCATGTGTTTTAGTCTTTTTGATCACTTAATGTCTTTTTTTGGTCATTGTGGGTTTTTTTTGTCATTTTGTGTCTTTTTTGGTCATTTTGTGTCTTTTTTTTGTAATTTTGTGTCTTTTTTTTGGTCATTTTGTGTCTTTTTTTTTTTCATTTTCTGGTCAATTTGTGTCTTTTTTGGTCATTTTGTTTCTTTTTTTTTGACATTTTGTGTCTTTTCTTTGGTCATTTTGTGTCTTTTTTTGGTCATTTCGTGTCTTTTTTGCTCAATTTGTGTCTTTTTTGATCATTTTGTGGTCCATTCGTGTCTTATTTGGTCATTTTGTTTCCTTTATTTGTTCATTTTGTTTCTTTTTTGGGTAATCTGAACTGTGCGTGTGAGATTGTGTTCAGTGAGTGGGGGTCACGGACAACATGCATGTTAAATTGGGGGTCGTGACTCAAAAAGGTTGAGAACTACTGCTTTAGAGGATCAGAGTTTGTTTCTTTGGTCCACACCAGAGTCCATTTAAGCGTTCACATCAGCAAAAACCAAACTGACTTTTCCGACAAAACGCACCAGAGTTTGTTTCAAGCAGACCAAACAGCTCCGGTGTGAAAGCACCCGAAGTCAAACCTGATGTTGCCTTGCACATAAAAGAATGATCCCCTACACACAGAGCAGCATGCAGCTTATTAATTACACTATCGGATCCGTATTTAGTATCGGCCAATAACCAAAGTCAATGTATCGTTATTGGGACTGAAAAAGTCGGATCCCTCTTCGAAATGGATTTTGGTCACAGTTAATATGCCTCAAGCTGACCAATCAGAACAACTTTTAATACAACTTGCTGGTCGTTCATTGAAGTACACTTTATTTTCAGTATGAGACAACAACAACAAATCAACATGCAAGTCTCCCTATCTCTACATCATGTTATACAAATAATGATTCTTTAGTTACAAAATATATAAATATTTAAGACCATATGTACAGAACATTTACATTACTACATCCATTACTTTATTAAGTTTATTACTATATATACATTTAACAGGTATTATTCTTTAATAATCTCATAATTATTATTTGCATTGTTATTGTTAGCATCATCATCATTATTATTATTATTTCTATTATTATTATTATAATTCTTAATCATCTAAGGGTAACTCTCAAAAAACAAAGCATGTTGCAGAAGAGAAAACGGGACCATACCTGACGTTACTGTGCCTGAATGGTCAAGGAGCAGAGGCTGTCCAGCGCTCTGTCCTTGGTAAAGCATGGAGAGCTGGCTATGTAGAGCACAAAGTTCAACAGACTATTTGTACAAGGTGATAACAGGGCTAGCGAGCCAACACTATATTCCAGCAGCATTTGGATTCCACTGAGGTAAACAATGACATAGCTTGGAATCTAGCACGTAACTTTCACTATCCCAACACAATTTGTGGTTTTTGTCCACATAGAATAAGTTTTACTGCCCAGGGCTTGGACAGTCAGATCGCTGCAGTTTGACCAGTTTCACTTCCCTTTTTCAAACTGTAAAGGAATTGTCCAATCTCTCTGGGACATGGACTCACGCACAGACACGCACGCACATACATCAGGTTATTTACCTCGACCGCGGTATATTCGGTGGTCAAATTCATCGGTGCTTCCTGGTTCCATTGGAGGAGTTGATCTCCATCATTGTAAACATTTCTGTTGTGTAAGCCAGCTGAGCTTCCTCTTATGATTAGATCATTCTGTGTAGGTGTACACAAACACTACACAGTGTAGAGTTGTGTAAGCTCACAAGCACAAAAAATAGGCCTTTTCTCTCTTCAACCCCAACACACACACACACACACACACACAGACACACACACAAACACTCTGTTCACTCTCACTGTCAGCTGTCTCACTCTCACCTTCCCACTCCCTCTGTTCCACCTCTCTGTTGCTTTAACGGTCTCCTTATCTCTCTCTCTCTCTCTCTCTCTCTCTCTCTCTCTCTCTTTCTCTCTCTCTCTCTCTCTCTCTCTCATCTCTTTCACTCTCCTGCTCTTCCCTCACCATCTCTTTGCTCTATATCTAAGAAATTATGCAGTTTTTGCTCTTCCTCCTCTGCCGGTTGTGCAGCTGGCCATGAATCGGTCCGTGCAGAGGTCCGTGATGGGCAGCTATCCCAGAGGGGCTGTAGCGATGGCGCAGCTCCTCGTTGTTGATGTAGCAAAGCTGCACGGGCCGAGGGATCGGTTCACCCAGGAAATATCCCTCATCTGCCTCGGACTCGGAGGACGAGGAGCAGCTGGAGCACCAGGGGTCAGCGGCCTCCATGTACCCGTCGCCCCAGCACGGCCCCCCCAGCCCCACAGGTTGCCAGCCAGCATTCTGCAGGGTGAGATCAGAAGTGGTGCGAGGGCAGGGCCGCTGGGGCTGCTGTCGGTACCCGCCTGGCTCCAGACCAAACAACTCCCGAGCAGCGTTTCCAGAGGGGAAGCGATCGTAATCCTCCTGGACGCGGCGGTAGGGCAGCTCGACCATCTGAGCGGGCCGGTCTGCCACCAGGTGCAGGGCGTTGTCAGAGCGGGAGCGGCGAGAGCGTTTGTGGTGGCGCCCGCTGCGGTGCTGCCCGTTACCATGGTTTCCACGGTGGTGTTTGCGGCGTCTTGGCTGTGGCGGCTGTTGTTGCGACACAGACTCCTGTGCGCTGATGCGGCGGCGGGGCATCCTGTCGCTCATGGGCGCCATCCGCAGGTTTCCACTGCTGCCCATGACCCCGACACGAGCTTTGCCGTCGAAGCCCAGCGGCTGTGGGCCGTCCCAGTACTGCAGTGGGTAGCCCACTCTCAGTGGAGTGTACATGTTATTGTTGTAGGGGCGAGAGGAGGAAAGGGACTCTGTGCTGTGGAACTGGACTGAGGAGCTGAGGGTGCCCATGTTGCTCTTTTCAGACACATTCACACCAGAGTCTTTACTCAGGTCGGGCATGGAGAACCGAGACAAATGCTCCTGGCGCTTAGTGACCCCGTCCAGAGAGTTACCTGCTAAAAGAATAAATCACATGTCAAATTTCATATTATTTGGCATACGTCTTATTTTAGTGGTTCTCAACCTTTTTGTGTCCCTAGAAAAATCAAGTTGGGGTGTTTGTGACCCCCCAACTCAAAAAAAGTGCTAAAAAATGCAAACCATTTACTATCCTGCGACCCCATTGGGTGTCCCAACCCCCAGATTGAGAACCACTGTCTTATTGTGCCATACTGTATAATTCACTTGTTAGTACCTGTAGCATTGGACATAGTGAGGGAATCCATGGATCCACGAGGAGTCTGTTCTAGAGGAGTGAGGGGCTCGTTGAAGCTCATGGCATTGATGGGGTTCCTCCTGGTCAGCGGGGGTCTGCCGTCTCTCTGGAACCCGTGCAGGCTGATGCTCCTCTTGTCAGAGAAGCCCTGGTTCTGGCTAGACATCTCATTGAAGCTCATCTGGGTGCGCAGCTTGTTGGGCCTGAACTCATCCTGGCTGTGGTGGGTCCAGTTTTCATTGAAGGAGTGGCCCCTCAGTGCAGCCATAGGGGTCCTCTTGGCGTTGCCTTGCTCCTTCCCCCAGGAGTCAGGCCTCTTCCCTTGATTGGCAGCAGTCTGAGCTGGAGGGTGAGCGTTGGCGTTGTACCCCTGCCGAGGGTTGCACTGACCCAGCAGATGTATAGGTGCTGGTGTGGGGGAGGGCTCCCCCTGGGGGCCCTCGTAGACAGCAGGGACGTAGGGGTCATCCCGGCTCATCCACACCTGGTTAAGGCTCGGAGCGCGGCTCGGAGTGCGGCTAGGCGTGCGATTAGGTGTCCTACTTGGGGTCTGGCTAGATGAGAGGCTTAAACGGTCCATCTGAACAGAGAGGGGATCAATTTCAGCAGACAGGCGGTCAGGCATGGGTGGAGGAGCCGACTGGCGGGCCTCGGCACTCCGCCGCTCCTGCTCAGCATTCCTGCGCTCCTTTTTGCCAATCTTGGTGCTGTGACGGGATTCACGGGAGCGGGCGCTTTGGAAGGCTGAGTCTGAGGAATCAGACTCATCAGGATCCTGGTTGGTTCAAATAAAACACATTAGTTTAATCATTAAACTGCCAATATTGGTTCAAATAAGACACATTAGTTTAATCATTAAACTGCCAATATGTAGACATGTACCCAAAATTCCATAGTATTTAGTATTTAGTAGATTTTACAGGATCTCCAGCTTTAGTATGAAATAAACTGTACTTGAATTGCACACAACATGCAGGTGAAATATTTAAGAATGCAAACACTGAATTGACATGAATTTCTCACAATGCAATTGGGTCATGGCAACAATGTTCATAACAGACAATGGCAGCAACCGAAGCATAAGCCATTCAATCTTCTTTATATTTGTTTAATTTTTGTTGTCTTTTTCTTTTGGGTGCTGCATTTCATGTTATTTTATGAATGGTTTGAAACATATAAGTGGATTCTGATGTTTTTTTCATACTATGTACTTAAAGCCAACTGTTCGCAGGCGGTTTGCATTTTCTGTGTAGAAGTGCAGAAAAATCAGGAACCTTAAGGAGGTCATAATGCTTGCTCTTAGAGAGCTGGCACATGCACGGGTCACCATGGTTATGCATCTTTGACAAGTAGGTTCTCAGAAGTGACGTGGTAATTAGAGCTCTGCAGCCATAGAAACATACAACTCCTTGACTGTGCACATATCGAGTATTTAGTGCACAGTATGCAATTTCTGATGCAACTATACTGTTGAATGTCCTTTTTTTAAAAAATCATAACAATAGGTCATATTTTTGGTTACCCACCTGTCCAGCGCTGCAAGACCGCGAACAGAAGATCTGGCCCTGCTTTGGCAGGAAGGGGCGGCCAAGCAGAGAGCGCTTGCAACGGGCGCAGCAAAAACACTCCTCAGTTGCGTGCCAGTGCTGCCCATCATACGTCATCTGGCCTTGGTCAATGCCTTTGGTGATATGGGGAAACAAATTAAAAAAATATATATATCATTTAAAAGCAGAAAACCAGAAGTTCATTAGAAAATACACAGCAGTCTCGCTTTAACTGCCAAAATATGGTAATATGATGGGAGCTATCTCTAATACTACTAACAGTTAATGTACCAAGTACTTAGTGCTGAGATGGACTAAAAAGAATAATAAAAAAAAAGCTTTCTTTCTCCTACATGAAATCATTTGTTACTCTGTGCCCATACATGATCACTCGATTTATAAGATAGCACAAATCCATTTCACCAGCCCTGCTCCCAAGCTCATCTTTCACAGCTCCCATCTGGATTCATCATGGAAGCTTCCTCTGAAACACACTCTTTGGAGCTTGCGATGATAATAACCATCCACATCTCGCTGCTCTGACTCCGCCTCCCCACAGCTGTGGCACACAGGGCTCCCAGAGCCGATGAACACCCACACTTACAATAAATGGCTGTTGGAGGTTTTCTATGGTGTTAAGTGTAAAAAAAGAAAAACCCAAACCCAAAAAAACCCACATCCATGTGTTTTGGTAACAGTTCATACATGCTAGAGCAGGGGTGGGCAACTGGAGGCCCAGGGGCCGCATATGGCCCTCACCCTCACTTGAAGTGGCCCTCAGTACAACTACATGCATTTGAGCATGAAATCTTAAAAGTGCAATATAAAAATGCACAAAATTACTTCTTGCAATTAATGTTAGTCTGCTGTTGTTGCATTGATAAAAAAAAAGAAAGTGGTTATTTTCTATTTGCTTCAAACCTTTTGTATTCCTATTTATACTGTTAAACATGCATTTGAGCATGAAATTTGTTAAGTTACGGCACTATAAACATATTTAATTTGCAGTTTCATCATATCTGGTTAAGTGCATGGTCCTACATGTGGCCCTGTTGTAATGTTGATGAAAAATTACAGCATTTAAGTTGCCCATCCCTGTGCTAGAGGGTTTAAAGCAGCAATGAAACGTGTGTTGTACCTATGTGTTCTCCACATGCGTCACAGTACTCTGCATAAAGGGACTCGAAGCAGTTGCAGCAGTGTGGCCGTCCGTCCTTCATGATGTAGCGCTGGCCGCCAAGGGTGGTAGCACACTCGTAGCAGCAGAAGTGCTTCATGTGCCAGTGTCTGCCCTCTGCCTCAGTGCATTCATCAGCAAAGATTATCTGCACAACCAAGACATTACATTCATCAGCAAGGTTATTCTACACAGTGAAGGTTTTAAGTGGCTTTAAACAAATAGTTTCCCAATTATTTAAAATATGACTTGTAATGCTGCTAAAGAAGCAAAATCATCTAGGGTGGTGATGATGTTTGGGGTTCCCCAGGGCTCCATCCTGGGCTCATTATTATTCCCATAGGATTTTTATGTTACCTCTGTAATGAAGTTGGGATATATGACAACAATCTTCTATCCTGACATATGGTATTTCATATATCAGTAAGATATTGATCATGACATAGCATGTTTCCTGGAAATGCAATAAACAAATTGTCTGGCTATGATAAAGCCTATTTTTGTATATGCCATACTACACATTAAATAAACCTCAAAAGGCTCTACAGTTTGCCCCAGCTTGGCTCAAAGTCTTAGTTTTTTTTTTTTTTTATACATTTACAGAAAAAAATCTGTACACAGACATCTCTTCCCTTAGCAGATGTATGTGAAAAGACCTCCCTAGTGACAAACTTTGCACAGATACAAATCAGTTTAGTTCAGGCAAGACATTTCAGGGACATTAACAAAAGAAAACCCCATTTTTAAGAGAGGACCTTTAAAAATGCTGACTATCCTCTAGATAATATAAGCATGTGATCTCAGTCCTACAGAAGGGAGGAAAAAAATAATAATTTGTATTAAAAATGCACCCCAGATGAATAAAAATGGACCTGTACTACTGCACTTTACAAAGTAAACAGACCTCATCAGACTTTAATAAATGCAAAAAACTGTAGCCAGAGTTATTATTATTTGTTATTATTATTATTGTTATTATTATCATTATCTCAGGCCAGCTTGCCGCACATTACAGTTCGAAAACAAGCAGATTTTCTGAGACATGGCAAGAATACTGAGACATCTTTTCTCTCCAGACCAGTTTCGACCACATCCAAGTCTCTGAGCTGTGAACCATTCAGCCATTTCCAACCCTGAAGGGCTCCAGGCCCAGAAAGGCGCACCTCATCACAGGCACAGCAGCGGGGTTTCAGCCTCTCGGCATGGTGCCTGCCACAGAAGATCTTGCCATCCTGGTAGAAGTAGATGAGATCCACCAACAGTTCCTCACACATGCCACAGACAAAGCAATGAGGGTGCCAGCAGGATCCATGACCTGCCCTCGCAGCAAAAACCACAATGTCCCCTCCGTTTATCTGACCACCACACTGTAGGAGAGGAGAGGAGAGGAGAGGAGAGGAGAGGAGAGGAGAGGAGAGGAGAGGAGAGGAGAGGAGAGGAGAGGAGAGGAAAGGAAAGGAAAGGAAAGGAAAGGAAAGGAGAGGAGAGGAGAGGAGAGGAGAGGAGAGGAGAGGAGAGGAGAGGAGAGGAAAGGAAAGGAAAGGAAAGGAAAGGAGGCAAGGGTAGAGGGGTGAGAGGTAAAGAAAGGGAGAAAAAGTCAAATACAATCTGGAAGATGTGGAGAGGGAGTGTAAGTGGTGATGGTATTTGAAAAAAAAAATATTTTCAAGATTAATGTTTACCACTTAATATCTCTCACATCTAAAAAAAAATAATAATAATTAAAGCCAGCTAAGCAAAACGGAAAGCATAACTTGAAAAATAGTTTAGAAAATGCAATTTCTTTAGGCAGAGAGAAGCCTTAAAAGTTGCTGGGTCCATTATCCATTAATTTCATAAATTAGTGCTTGTCGGAGGACAAAACACTAGCTGATAATTTTACCTTCTCACAGATCGTCCCGTTGATGGTGAGGGGGAAGGGACGGACGTTGCCTCTGCCCAAGTTGTCCTTCTTCCTTTGGTTGCTGAAGAGTTTAAGCTCTCGTTTCTCCTCCTCGTCCAAGGCGTTACAGTAACGCATCTGAACAACACAGACATCATCAGACATCATCATAAGGACTACAACGCTTATACGAACTATAAGATAAACATAAAAAATTTGCTGTGCTGTTGAAATTTTTGGTAACACTTTCTATGAAGACTACATCTATAGTGCATTATGAGCGCATTCATAGTGAATTATAATGCTCATTATAATCAATCATAATGCATTATGACTATATCTATGACGCATATATAATGCAGTATAGCTAATCATGATGTTTCATGATTCATCATGATTAGCTATACTGCATTATAGATGCGTCCATATGAACCTCACTTTACTTAAAGCATACATTGATCATTTATTTATACTTATGGCATCCTATGAGTCCTTATAACAATTGATTGTTGAGGTGTGTGTATAGAGGGGTATGAGTAGTTGTAATGTATTATAAGCCTCATCAGTCAGCCTGTAGTTTATAACCAGTCAAGAGCACTTATAAGACACTTGGATTTATAAGTCATTATAAGCTTTATTTATAACTGTTGATATAATGCATCATGAAGCTTTATATGTGTTTATGAATGCAGTCATAATGCATTGTGATTGATTATAATGAGCATTATAATTCACTATGAATGCGCTCATAATGCACTATAGATGTAGTCTTCATAGAAAGTGTTACCAAATTTTTTTTACCTCATTGTCATGTGGTGGCAGCTGATGAAGCAGTTGTTTGATGCGATATTTCTCTCCAGGGCTGTTTATGTAGGGGACCTTCTCTTCTGGTAAGGAGTTATAATACTGATGCACCTGAAACAGACAACATCAAACATGGTGATATTCAAATATTTAACCTGCACTCACTGATGTTTTGGCCACTTGGGAGAAACATAAAAAACACTGATATATTGTCACTATTAAAGTTGATATAGCATACTTGTTGTAGCAACATTAATCTCAAGGTGTGTTTCAGGCCACCTGGTGAGGGTTAGAAGGTTTTAGGGGGAGAAAGCAGGTCAGCATTATAACTGCAACACAGAAGTGATGTTTATCATCTGAAAACTGGGAATCTGAAGAGTAATGTGAGATGCAGCTCAGCACTGTGTGTCAAGTCATAAATCAGAAATAATTAGATAAACAATGACAGTGAATAAGGGCTTAGAACAGTATAATGGAAGTATATTCAGGCGATTCCCATGCTCAACAATGTTTTATAAGTTGCTACATCATTGTTCAGTTGATACCATTGCATAACGCAGATTTTGTATTAAATTTCACAATAATTGATCACTGTGGACTGATAAAAAATGCCAAAGTACCTCCAAAATACCACATTGGGACAAATCTATGGTGATTAAATATCAAAAACGTTTTGACAATTTGGAGATTTCTGAAAGAACTGCTCTGGAAATTGCTGTGAAAACCACCTTGTTGTATATCAATATATATACAATACAATATATACATAACATCTCCTGCGTGTCCTAGGTCTTTAGTCTGTGGTTGCAATGTCTCATGGGGCTGTGATTAACCTTGAGGTCACAACTGTCATTTTATACAGTGAGATTACATTTTAAAAAATGTTCTCACTTGGGACTAACATCATCACACTTGAATAAAACTGGGCTCATTGAATGCACAAGAGTCTCGGCTTTCTGGTCACAATTGGGTTTTTTCTGGTCACCAATTTATGCAATTCACAGGATTGTCTAGGGACCCCAGTATATTCAAAATAATATAATATTCAAATACAATAGGCAATGCAATGCATGCATGCATCCAAAGACTGCATGGATTTGCATGGACTTCGCTGGATTAGCATAAAATGTGCATATCTGTAAAGGGTAGACTCATTGATACCCATTTTCATTCACATATGATTTCATTTAAAAAATAGCCGTGTTGAGGGTTTTTTCCCTTCTGGAAAAGCTGTATAACCTGGTGGGTACCAATGGATTCCTTAGGTCTTTAGTTTAATATAATATCAGTATCAATTTAGCATTAAAATCGTAGAAAAAAATCTGCTAGAGCCTCAGAGAGGCGGGTCGTTGGATCATTAAGGGGTACAGCCTCTTTATGTTTGACATATAGAGCTGACTTACACGGTGAATTCTGAGTCATTATGTGTCCATTATGCTGAGTTATAGGTAAGCTAGTTCACATAATCTACATTATTTCATTAATTCATCTTGACAAACCCACCTAAATGAATCTGAAATTACTTTCAGATTAATTTCTCACGGTCTTCATGCCAATATAATTTGTTTTTGCATTGCCCTCCATCATTGCCCTTGGAAAAATCAGTGTGGCACAATGAGCTTTGTGCTGCTGCAGACGCAACCTTGAGCGGCATCAGGTGCTTTAAAATTTCAGCAGCTAATATTCACTTTGGCTGAAGGAAATCTCCATGCTGCAATTAGAATTCACGATGCAGTCGGACTCCTCGGCCTGAACCATCTTTTGTATTTTGCATGTTAGCGGGTGAAATAGAGAAAACCTTGATTGGTGTTTGAGAAGTAAACACTCAAAGAAAGGAAAGCAATCTTGTCACTTGTCTCTGATTTTCAGCAAAACAGCCTTTGACACAAAGTGGTCTAGTGTTCAGCGCAGTGTAAAGATCTATTTTGCTGAGGTTGTTTTGATCCAATTTACATAATCAGTGAGGTGGAGAGCGAGAGGGAAAGGAAGTGAGTCTCTGAGTGCTGCCCCTCAGATTCTCTATAACCCACCCACTTGTTTTATTCTGCACTGTGGAGGGTGACACCGAGCCTCATGCCAGGTTTGCATGTCAGGGTTATTTGAAGTGGGGAACTTTTCTCCAGAAACTGCCTCTTCAAGTGGGGAGGGTTTAGAATGAAATGAAACAGGTAAGCTTTAAAGTGCGTACAAGTATATCAGTGAATATTCCCTCTGATACGGATTATTTTTGTCTTTCAGGCTACAAAACATATAAACTTCCCTTATCGGCTCTTCTGTGCTGAGCTCTAACATGCAGTAGGGGCTGCGAGTAATGGTTATTCTCATTGTTGAATAATCAATTAATTGTTTCTGGTCTAATGCAAATGCTCATTGCAATATCATATTGTTGACATGGTGAGATATTTTGGTAACGCTTTATATTAAGGTCCTTGTAATAACCATTAATTAACAAGTAATAAGGCCCTTGTAAGTCCTTACAAGATGCTTATTAACATTATTGTGTGTTTATAAGCCTATTTAAGTGTTTATAATGGCATTACAAACACCCATGACCCACCCATTATGTCTTTGCCATGCCTTTATATATCTTATTTTGTTTGCTTGTTGATATTAAAATATACTTTATTGCTCATCTATTATAAGTTAAGTATGCTTTTTGCAACTACCGGATCTCAAGCGAGAACAATGCCTTATTACTTGTTAATTAATGGTTATTAAGGACCTTATTATAAAGCGTTACCGATATTTTTTATTTATGTATTTATTTATTTATTTTTACTAATGTACAGTCCAGAATCTAAAGAAATTCAATTTACTATGATATAAAACTAAGAAAATAAGCAGGTATGCACATGTGAAAATGTGAATTTTTGCTTTTTCTGCTCAATCGGTTATCAATATTGTAGCTGCTTAACTGATGTTGATTGACAAACTGGTCATTTTTATTATAGTGCTTATTACAGTTGAATATGAAATGGTTCATTTCACCCAATTTTGTTTTTTCAAGCTCTTAGAATAGCTTTAATAGCCCAGTTTTCACTATGTAGTAGAACAAATAGGGAAATCAGAACACAATTAAAATAGAGTTGGATAACTTAACACATGCAGAGTCAGTGAGTGTGTAATAAACTATTCATCCAGGCACAATCAGCCCCAAATTAATCTCATTGTCACAGAAGATGTAGTCACATGGTCAGCTCTGACGTCTGACAGCTTGTTGAACGGTACTGCCAGAAATAATGATTTTCTTTTTAAAAATGCAAGTCACATTAATGACATTATGTGCAGAGAAAACCCAAAGTGACAGGCTGAAAAATCATTACATTCAAAAGCATTAAAAAAAAGCAACAGGCTCCTACAATTGCCTGCACCCCCTGTTGGATGGCAGAGACTGCAGCCTCTTTCAGCATCCTGTCAAGATGGCTGACTGGAGAAAATGACTGTTATCAGCCCAGCTTGTCATCTGTTAACAGAGCCCCAGGAGTGCTGCCCTTACTGAATAAAGACGGTAGTGTTTAGACCCAATATAGCTGAATCAAACTGTGTTTGTCATAAGTCGGGATTTACGGAAAAACAACAGAGAAAAAGTAAAAAAACAAGTTGAGGAAATATCTTCATCTGGATGTGCACAATTGATTACAGTAGCTTGGTCATGCATGCAATTAACGGGCATTTAAACTGCAAATGAGTACAGACAGGGAATTGTGAAACCTGGATGCATAAACACATTGCCACACATTTCCAATTAGATTCATCCGAACATTCACAAACTCAAATTACTTCCAGTCCTCTGGGTTTACATTTGCAAGGATACACTAAAATACAGAGCAAATTGAGGTTTAGCATACCAAATGCATTAAATGGGAAAACAACAACACATTTACACCTCTAAAGTACATACTTTGCTCACATTTTTTGGAGAAGTGTTATAATCATCTTCTTTATGGTAATCAGAAAAAAATGTGCGTTGCTTAACCCTTTGATGCACAACATGGGTCTAAAGTGACCCGACAGTTTTTATGTTCTATATCTTTGCAATAATTCATCATTCAGTATTCCAGGTTTTCCTCAATTAGTTTGTTTTTGATCATCATACATCCTAATTTTTATGTTTTCCTTTATTCATTTTTGAATAAAATCCCTTTTTCTGTCACTACTCTTCTAATGCACAACATGGTTGAAAAATGAGCCATATCCATTTTTTAGCTAAGTAGCTTGTTAAGCTAACTTCTTTGCTAAGTATTTAGCTAAGTAACTTGCTGAGCTAGCTACTTAGCTAACTTCTTGGCTAAGTAGTTAGCTTAGCAAGCTACTTAGCCAAGTAGTTAGCTATGTAATAATACAAACACTTTTTTTCTTTATGAATTATGAGAAGCAAAACGAAAATAATGATCTTTTGTTATCAAAAACAAGATATTTAAAGAATATTTAGAATGTTCAATCATAAAATAAGTTGATATTAAAAGATAGAGCACAGAAACACACAGCAAGCAATAAATAACATGGGAAATGAATGCGGGTCATTTTTGACCCATGTTGTGCATCAAAGGGTTAATGTCCAACTGGACTTCACATAACCCTTAAATACATACAAGGTTGATTAATACATCATTACATGTTTTTAATAACAGAGTGACTGAGGCAACCTTTGCTTCATTCATCTGTTCTTCACACAATACAATCAGCTCATCAGTTGGTGGTTCCTTTTCATGATGTCGGTTATGGTTGTCATTCTGTGAACTTCCTGCTTTAACACTGACAGCTGAAAAATGTTCTTACAGTTATTCTTCCATGAAACGCCTGACAGCTAAGTCACAGTCATTTGTATGTCACCCCTGCCCTTCCCTCCCCTTCTTCCTTCTTCAACTCAAAGGCATCAAAACAGCATGAAGGGGATTTAAAAAACAATTATGATGCATTGCCTTGTTTTCAGATCAGAGATTTTTCCATCTCAGGATTATTAGGAAAATGCCACGTCCAAATAATCAAATTCTTCTGACCGATTTGGTTCAATTTGATACGGTCTGGCTATGCCGGACAGAAATAAGCATTAGGTAATGAAACACTTAGGAGCGACAGGAACAGGGCGTCTGCTGTGCGAGTTGAATATCTGTGAAGAAAAAAAGGAAAATGGTGCTTGTGTACCTGCTCAGGACTGAGGCCCGGGGGAACCCAGACGTATTCCTCCAGGGCACATCCAGAGTCATCATCAGAGGTTGAGTTCCTCTGGAAGTCGTACATCAGCTTGGTGATGGTCTTCTCCATCTCCAGAGACATGGCTGTCACAACATGCTCCTCTACACAAACCGCTTCAGTGGACACAGGTATTCCTGTTCGGGGAAAACAGACAAGAGAGTGAGAAGGAGGCAGAGAGGCACATTGAAATAAAACGAGAGAAAAGGATCGCGCACAAAGACAGAAAACATGCAAGGCAGAAAAGTCTTAGTATTGTTCTTATTAGTATTCCAGGCTATATGTGGAGCTTGCAGATTTAGATCCACCAGTGGTAAACATCAGGTGCATCAGGGCTAAAAATGAAAAAAAAGAGTGTTATGAATCATACTTTTCTGTCTGCCATTTTCACAGGGAAAACCTCAGCGGTGCAGATCTGTACAATGATTTCAAGGTATATCAAAGTGTTGCCAGACAAGCAAGCAGCTCTTTGTAGCTGTATACTTGGGATCAGTGGGGCTTTATAAAAACAAGCGGCAACCTCGGGCGCTGAAAGTGAAGTCAGTGCAGAAGTGCCTGAAAACTGCAGTTCATCAACTGGCCACTTGAGGCTGGCTCCAAAAAGGAGTCAATCCTCATTGACTTCCATGTTAAAATGGCTGATTTTACAGCAGAAATAAACATGTTTACAGTGTGGTGCAAAAAACAGTTCTGCTCTAGATGGATGGATGGATGGATGGATGGATAGATGGATAGATGGATAGATAGATAGATAGATAGATAGATAGATAGATAGATAGATAGATGGATGGATAGATGGATAGATGGATAGATGGATAGATGGATAGATGGATGGACAATAAAATACAATAGAATAAAATACTAAGGTAGAATAAATAAAAACAACAATAGAAAAAAAACACAGAATAGAACAAGAACACTTAAGAAGTTAAAAAAATAAGCTAATTTTCCTCTTCATGACAGCTGTGAGTTGGGGGAATTTTCATTTAACTACCAGTTTAATTTATATCAAGGCTTAAAGTCATGCAGAGGTCAGGGCATGACTGCTTTGAGTGACAGGTGGCTGCCTTACAGGAGGCCCGCTGCTGGAGGAGTCAGGCACTGCCAAGATGGCCACTACTGTGAGCCACCCACTTCGAGTTCATTTCGGCTCTTTGGAAACCTATGGGTGACATCACAGAGGCATGGGATGACTTATGTTATTAGTATTCATCCACATATGTTGGGAAACAATCTGGTCCCTGCCTCAAAAATTCTTTGTGGTTAATAAGGTGAAAGAAGTGTCATTTAAAATTATTCATCGTTGTTACCCGGTGAGATCTTTTTTTAAAAATCAGATTCAAATATGTTGATCTAGATCTAAATTATCCCTTTTGTGACTCCCATACTGAGACTATTATCCATCTGTTTTGGAAATGTAAATATACCCGTAAACTGTGGCAGCAAGATATTTGCAGATTTATTTTAGATAATATCACCTGTGACTTCAAGCTCCTCTTGCAAGATGTACTTTTTGGTTTTAAAATGAGTAACATTTCAGTTGAAAAAGAATATTATTTAATTAATCTAATTATAATCCTTCAAAGTGAAAACTTTCTTTTGTGTTTTCATGAAAGAACTGGAGATGTATTTCAAGTCAATATCTAATGCTACAAACAAGAAAGCTATCAAAACTGTGAGATTATGCTCCCACTTCAGTATTTTTGATTCCATTTAATTTGTTTGTGACCCCTGGCAATTTTTATTTTTTTTATATATATTTTTTTAATTATTATTTTACAACGATCGTTATTATTTTCATGTTCTATTAATGTATTTATTTTTGTATCATTTAGATGTTTCTCAAATATTATTAATGTAATGTTTACCCTGCTACTTCTGTTACTGCACTACCGCTGTATATGTTCAATAAATGAATGTAAAATAAAAAAAATAAAAAAAATATTAGGATTCATCCTTTGGGAACCATGAATGTTTGTATAAAATGACATGACAATATATCAAACAGTAGTCAAGAAATTGGTGGTAGACTGACTGATGGACAAGCATTGCAATCCCTAGAGCCACAAAAATATTAGTGGTCCAGATCTGTAAAATCCCAGTATATTATATTTAAAAAAAAGATCTATACTAACAATGCAGTCTCAGTACGTTGTTATCAGCAGGCACCACTGTATTGCCGTTCAATGCTTTACTGGGATGAATAGATTGGAGATCAATTCAATCTTCTCCTCCTTCTTTCTGTCGGCAAGGAGAACAGCTGCACACATTACTGACACATGAATAATTAACAGGAGTAGGTATCGCCTCCACCACCAAAATATGAAAATGAGATGCAACTCATTTTATAGGCAACAAGAATATTTAGTGATGCAGCAACAGGAGCGAGAACGAGTTCTGTTTACATCTCATGGTTCGTTATTTAGAAAGCTGATGAGTGGAGAGATATAAGAGTCGATTAGTGTGAAGCGGAAGGAAACAAACGTTGTTACTAACAATGTAATTTTAATATGGGTGATGATTTGAAACGATCTATTGCGAACTCGCTGAGGTATTGTAGTATAATGAGAACGTGATCAATGTGGACATTCCAGCACAGAAATCTGAGACGTCAGATGTTTTTTTCTGTGTCTGCAGGTCTTGTATCAAGGTCGTAGCTGTTCTCCGACAAAAACAACACAGCATGATGTTCTGTGAGAGAGTGTGAACAGGCCCTGACATTTCTGATTCAAATGATTGCACCAAACAGGTCTTTTTCGAGCAGTTTCAGACTGCAACACCATTTCCCACAGATTAGAAATCACAGAAAAAAACAGAGCTTAAGCAGTGGCCAAGGAACAGCAGACATTTCCACAGACTGAGCCAGTGAGTCAGCCTCCATCCAAGCAGAGCTGAGTACTGTTTATCTCTCTAAGATGGGTGCTGCTGATTTCTTTGTGAGGAGAGATCACAGGTATGTAACCTTGAGCCTCTAGCCTGGCCCGAGGCTGTTTTTCATCAGTGTATGGAGGCTGGCTGAGAGTGGGCCTGCTGAGAAGCCTGCAGCCTGTTGCGCCAGTTAGACATCAGTTTTAAATGGGATTTATGCTGGCAATACGAAATCCGATCGGCTGAAGGAACTAACATTTTAACCACATGCTGGCACTAATATCTCTTTCCCATAATCTTGGTCATAAAATAAGCTGCCTTTTGTTTAGCTCTTATAGTGCTAAAATTCACTTAACTCTATGGAGTCTTGGGCTATTTTGTCCATTTTTTAATCCAAAATGTCTTTTTTGTGTCTTTTTTGGTCATTTTGTGTCTGTTGTTGTGTCTTTTTTAGTTATTTTGTGTCTTTTTTGGTCATTTTGTGTGTTCTGTGGGTTTTCTTTTGGTCATTCTGTCTTCTCATTTTGTGTCTTTTTTGGTAATTTTGTGTCTTTATTTAGTCCTTTAGTCCAACATAAAATCTGATCTTGAATCCTTTTTACCCTTTCAAAACACTGTCATGCTCAATAAAAATTTTAAATGTTGCAAATGTCAACAAAGGTTGCAAATATAACATATAAGAGGGTTCCATCCAGTTCTATCATTTTATACTAAATCTATTTGAGCTTGTCTCCAGTTTTACTTGGTATATCATCATCATCAAACTGAAACTGGCCTCATGGAGTTTACAGCCAGAACTTTAGAGGTAAATGTACAGTAGGGCTCCACGCTGCTTTGTTTTCTAGTCTGGATGCGATGAAGAGGTCTGGATTTGGAGCTTTTGGAGACTCCAGAGGGTTAATTAAAGAAATATTAAAAATAAAATTGTCTGTTTTCCACATGAAAGTTACAGGAGAATACTGATATTAGAGGTGGACTAATCAATATTTTTGCTAATTGATATTGTCCTATGAGAAGACTGATAATACTTAGCTTAGCATAATAACTGGAAACAGACAGTAATGATGTTTTTATTTAGATATAGGAATGTGTGCAAAGCCGGAGAGTTAACTATGACATCACCTTCAAGAAGCTGCTTATGTTCACTGTTTTTCATTAGAAATGCCCCAATCTCATAAGCAAACTGCTCGTTCTGCAACATTGTCTTGTTTTCTATGTTTACAAATGTTAAACACAAAAGATACAATGTGTGTATATTGTGTAACAGATTTTGATGCTTTTGATGGACATAAGCCAGTTGTATAGGTTTTAGTGGCATCTAGCAGTGAAGTTGCAGATTGCAACCAACTTAATAGAAATAATTAGAATATTTGCTTATAATAAGTTCTGGTTAGGGAACTCCTACATCATGTTACAGTGATGACCAAATGGGGGTGACAAAAAAATCATATACTCTCATCTCATTTATCTTAAATGGATAGCTGGGGCTTTCATATCAAATTAATAACAACAATAATGTTTAGTTGGAGACTTAATTTACCTGTTGCGCCACGAAAAAAAGAAGACATCTTGAGTTTATCAAAAACTAGAAGTTAGTCTGACTGGCGGGGAAATGTTCTGTTGGGTAACATTTTGTTTGGTTTATTCAAAGATGTTAGCAAACAACACAGTGCATAAAATAAACTCAGCAGAAATGATAGCTATAGCTTGAAAATGGTGTTTAACTATGTATCTTTAAACATAATACACTGTAAAAAATGTTTGTAGAAATTACGGTAAAACAATGTCAAATTCCATCAGAAGTAGGGCGTAAAATTAAAAATGTTATATCACTGTAGCAGACACTTTTAATTACCGTAAATCAAAGAATAGCACAAAACTTTAACTTTTACTGTCATTAACTGTTGGAAACACACAGTTTTGCTGTAAAAATATAATATTCTCGTGTAAAATTAATGGAGAAATACCATGATGTCAAAATGACACAATTACCCTAAAAATAACGGGACTTTTCAGTCTAAATTACAGTTTTTGCTGATAGTTACATTTAAATTTACAGTAGAAAACCCGCTCACTGTATTTTTTACTGTGATATTCTGGCAACCACAGCTGCCGGTATTTTACCGTGAATTAAACAGATTATTTTTTACAGTGTAGTTAAAAATGAAGTTTGCTGATTTCACATAGTATGTCCGCAATTCAAATCAGCAGTCAGTTGTCAACCCTACAGTGATGGTTGTTGGTTATTCTGTGTTTACCCCTCCCCTCAACCATCTTTTCCATGCATGTAGTAATTTAAAAACGCAAAAAGTGTCTCCCTAGAGCCAGTGTTGGGTTTGTCCATTCAGGGCTCCTGTAGAAACATGGCAGCACAAAGAGTAGAGATGAATATATGAAGGTCTCATGCTAATCTAACGAAAACACAACAATTCAGTTTCAGGTAGGGCTGGGCGATATATCGATATAAAAGATATATCGATATATATTTAAATGTGATATGGAATTAGACCATATCGCATATATCAATATAGTTCAAATTTGAGCTGTGATCCTTGCTATATATATAAATGCTGCCCTTACTAGGGTTTGTCATATTTAATTATTTTGTAATGTTTGTTATTCTTTTCTCATATAAATATATTTATTTCAGAAAAAGATTGGCCTATTTTATTTCATAGGCTATTTTTAATTAAGATATTTTTTTTATTTAAATGTGCACTTTATGGAGCTTTGATTTAAAAAAAAAAAAAAAGGTACTCCTGTTGTTATACAGTATTTATGTTCACTTAAACGGTTCCAATAAAACTACTTGTGACATTTTATATTTGACTTTGACTGAACAATTGCTATCACATTTAATAAATATATCGGGATATATATCATATATCGATATTCAGCCTAAATATATTGGGATATGACTTTTGGTCCATATCGCCCAGCCCTAGTTTCAGGTGATAATACTCTAATGAAAACGTAATTATGAATATTTTATGACATTTCTGCCAATTGACCCTCCTGCTCTTTTTCCTAATAAATGTCCATGACCAAAACGATTTTAACACGTCTTTTTTCACAAAAGAACATTTTGACATGTCGTAGCAGGAGAACCACAGGAGTAACGGAGAACAATCACGTTGACTGGAGCCAATGTATTGTGCATGCTGACTCTGTGACACGGCTTACTGGGACATTTAAATTAAGTGGGAATATGATTAATGTTATTAGTCTCACCTGCTATGACAAAAATATCTGCTGTAGACGAAGTCCAAAAACCAGTGCTGACAATGTGCAAGAATCCACCAGCCTTAAATGATTGTGATGTCATACGGTGTGTGGTGCAGAAGCTACAAATAAGTAGAATAAAGTAGTCAATTTGTTGTTGTGTTGTGAAATAGGCGAACCCTCTGTGTCTTTATTAGTAAAACAACGGTGAGGAAATTCATTTTGCACACACACATTGTTAGATGGAGGGAATGACAGCGTCACTGCGTGCACCAGTGCTTCGATTAATGGTCCCTTCACACCCCACTTATTAAGACATACTCTAAAGTCTCTACTGTGCATTGTTAAACAAAGACACAGCGTTAGTGTCAAACTGTTTCGATGTAATGAGTCGTCTTTTTACACCCGAACTTTTGACTGAATGCACATTCAGCTGGTACAGAAGGCTGCTGATGAGTGTGTGACTTTTTGACGTAATACACACTCGCCAGGCCGACTGGTTAGTCATAACACACTCCTCTGTTCTTCCCCAGCAACACAAGGAAAGAGGAGAGACAAGTTGTGAACTTCTGTTTCCTGGAGGAGGCATACTTTTGGGTAATTCATGCCTCAGAGGGAAGAAGTGGTAATATATTTGGGGAGAAATGAAATATCTCAATGTTTTCTATTTTGCAATTTTCTACTTTTTTGGTCATTTGTTCCTGGAAGTGAAAGCTTGTTTATTATTTGAAATATAAGTAATTGTACTACAATGTTCTGTTCTGATTTCAGTTTATTTCTATATCAAACTCTTAAGGCCCTTGCATGTTTGAGCCTGATATGAAAACTAAAAATACATATTTAAAAGCAATACCCCTGGCAAGGAGGTTATGTTTTTGGTTTGGTTTGAGTGTTGGTTTCTTTGTTTGTTTGTCAGCAGGATAGCAGAAGAATTACTGGCCCGATTCTCATGAAACTTGGTGGAAGGGTTAGAATAGGTCAAGGAAGAACCCATTAAATTTTGAAGCCGATCCGAATAAACAGGACTGATACACAAATTTATTCTTCACTTTCATTAACATTGTAAGAAAGGGCATGACCGTGGTGGAGGTTTGTTTTTGTTTCATTTGCTCTAAAATTCACACAAACTGATTTTTTAAAAAACAACTGCACACAGTGAGGACACTGTCAGGAATATGTTTTTGCAATGTGGCCAAATTAACCGGTTTGTATGATTTCATACGAAAAATCTATGCAACACAGTTCATAGTTATTGACCTACTTGGTCAGGATTAGACACGAAAACTACTCGGTTGAGATTAGGCTTTAAGACTTTGCTGTAAATTTAGAGTCAAATTCTAACAGTAACTTGCTGTATTATGATTATACAGTATATTGTTGTGAAAACAATGCATTGTGGGAGTTATCATGATTGCTCAGGAATTCCAAACGATCAAATTTTTTCTTCATGAATTTACTGTTTTCAGCTGAGCATGTCAGGAAAATAAAACCGTTATTTTCTAAAAGAAGAAAATTTTTATTTTATTTATTTTTCGTCTGGGCTGAAATAATCACAATGTGTTGTTTTTCCAGAAATCCTAATATAGAGTTTAAATGGATTAGTTGTAACATTATTTAGAGTGAAAGATTTAAACGTTTCACTATTTTTTTCTTCGTTACGAGACAGTTTGTCAGTAAACAGACCTGTATTTCTATAATACAGCAGAGGTACTGTACATTTTACATTAACTTACTGGCGAAACTGCTGCAAACTACTTGTTTAAGCTTTGGAAAAAAAGAACAGATTTTGCTTGAAATATCATTAAATTCATAATAATCCCTGTTTTTGGCATTGAAATACAAGACTCAGACAAATTAGCTCCAGTATTCAAAAAGTAATCAAATATATATAAAATCTATAATTTAACCCTCTGAAATATTGGGCTATTATGTCTTTAAAAAATCTTTACCATGCCATGTTGTTCAGTTTTTTCAGTGTTACCTCACCTATTTGTCCTGATAACTAATTTTTAACTTTGATTTACTTGATGAAAATGTTGAACCCAAAAGAAACAAAGGAAAACATAAAATCTGATCTTGAAAATTATATTCCAATACACAGAATTTTGAATGTTGCAAATGTGAATACAGGTTGCAAATATTACGTATAACAGGTTAAATGAGGATAATCTCTAGTTCTATATTTTTATACTAAATATATTTGACAATATCTCAGGTTTTACTTGGCCGAATATAATCCCCCAAAAAAAATCTGGCATCAAGTTTCGAGCTGATCAATCTGATGGAATAAGTTATAAAAACGCTTTTAAGGGCCTGTATTCTGTATTCTGTCATCTGTAGTGGCACATGTTTTAAAAGTAACTCTCTCCCAAACTCTGGCAGCAAATACAGCTTTTTCAATAGTTATCTTTAACCCATAAGAACCCACGGTGACACGGGTGTCACAAACATTTTAAATGTTCTAGTAATGTTCATGTATGTTTTCTTAAGTACATAAGTGTGTTTTGCAGCTACAGTAGGTTGTTGAGAAGCCCTCCAATGAGGCAGTTTTATTTATATTTATTTATTATTGATTTATTATCATTTTGTTACTTAAAAACAAACCTGAAATGGAATTTGTTGTCTAACATCACTATTCTGGTCACAATAATGATATATGTTATGGAGATTAAAACAAAAAGGCAAATGGTCATTTGTTTTATGTATATTTGATTTATTATTATTTTGTTACTTAAAAAGAAGGAAAAATTGTGTCTCTGTAAGCAGAAAATGTGTCTAGTTTATTCATTTAAAAATAAGAAATATCATAAACATAAATACCATAACAGCCCTATGTCACGTATATATGTCACAGATCTTTGACATTTAGGGGTAGTATTTTTTAAAACATCATAAATGTGTTCTATGTTCCATTAAGGATTACTGGGTCTGGGTTCTTATGGGTCATTCTTTAATTTTAGGAGAGACACGGTGCTCTGTTGATGTTAATCTTCCACCATAAAGGCTTGTGGAAGTATTTAATCAATACAGAAATGACAAGGAATTTACTAAGCATCATTAAGTTATTCATTAATGCCCTCAATTAAATATATTTCTTTGCCAGAATGTAAGATGTTAAATAAACAATCTTTGAGAAGTGTATTTCAACGATGGGTTGGCTGAAAGGATCGAGGTCCTGTAATTAACAGCGAGTTACAGAAGAAAAAGGCAATCAGGGCCAAGAGATAGCATGTCCTCTTTCCAGGCGATCAATACACTTTGAACCAGATAGAAGCAACTGATCAGAGAAACCACCTGGAGGACTGAAACGCTGCAGCCTTTCTGCCCTCAGTCAAACATGTAGTTTACAGTCATTACAATTAAATTTCAATCTAGACTTTCTCTGTTTTCATTCAGTTTTTGACCTTTAAACCAAAATGACATCCTAAATAGCATCGACAACATCAGAGCCACTTTTTGGCTGCAAATTTGTGCCTCAAATGTCAGCAAATAGCTAATAAAATATTGTTTGACATTTCTTAAAATGTTTTTTTTTAAATGTTTTCATTGTGACGATAATGTAAAAATAAATGATATCTTCTCTCTGTGGGGTCATACTGTGAGCATGAATAATTGCATCAGAATTACTACAGTAAAATATAAAAACATCCTGCTGTCACATTGTCATCTTAAACTGATCTAACGTGTCTTTACTTTATCTTTACAAACAGGTATTATATAGAGCTTTAATGGGTTTTTTCTCACAAGGAATATTTGATGAAGCTTTTTTGAGAACTTCCTTAGAGACATTTTTTAATCATAATTTTGGCTGTTACTGTTAATTAATGGCATACATTTTGGCAAGGGAGTCGTATTTATTTATTTATTTTGACACTTCAACCTCAGCTCCTATAATAAGTCTATAATAAACTGTGTAGCCAAAATACAAACAGCTCTTGAGGACAAAATGTTCCCATTAAAACAACTTTAAAAAAACATCTCACAGCTGTTACAGCATATAATCATGCATTCTTTTATATGAGACTTTCAATCAAGAGCTTCAAAATTATATATACACTACTGGTCAAAAGTTTTAGAACACACCAACTTTTCCAGAATTGAATTGAAAATGATGCAGTTTAATGTCTCATTGTACTCTGAAATTAATGCACATTTGCAACATTTAAAATTCTTGATTGAGCATGATAGTGTTTTGAAAGTAAAAAAAAGATTCAAAATCACATTTTATGTTGGACTAAAGGACTAAAAAAAGACACAAAAATGACTGAAATAAGACACAAAATGAAAAAAAAAAGACACCAAAAGACACAAAATGACTAAAAAAAAGACATAAAATTACCAAAAAAAGACACAAAATGACTTACAAAGACATGAAAAGAATTCAAAAATGGACAAAATAGCCCAAGACTCCATAGAGTTAAGTTGTTAACCCATTTCTTGTTCCCTGAAAAAGGCCTACTTGTATAATTCTGAAATGTACATTATTTTTCAGCTTTGGTTAAGCTTACCTTTTTTTATTTACCTCTGGCAGTTCACCACTTACCTTTGTACCCTTTCAAGCTGTTCATTTGACTTGAACTGCTTGAATTTTAATAAAAAACTGGAAAAATTGGGGTGTTCTAAAACTTTTGACCGGTAGTGTATATAAAACCAGATTGAGTCATTTTCTCATGTTTGTGCTATGGGGCAAATAGATGCAATGTCCCTGGTTTGCCGATATTTTATTATGCAGCACTGTACTATTGTAATGTATCAAAATCAGTGGTGGAAGAAGTATTCAGCTCCCTTACTTCAGTAAAAGTACTAATAGCACACTGCAGAATGACTCCACATTTAAAACTCACTTTAGTAAAAGTACAAAAGTATCAGCATCAAAATGTACTTAAAGTACCAAAAGTAAAAGTACTTTCTATCCACAAAGGATCCACGAAGAATATGCTTAATATATCACAAATATATTATTGCATTAACATTTCTGATGCATTTATGTAAGAAGCATTTTACTGTACAGGTGGGGGTCATTTTAACTACCTAATTATATTATTAATATATGTTATGTGGTTTATTGATGAACATGCATAATCATTTTTAAATTGATCATATCTGTTCATGTTAAATCTCGACCTGAAAAGTAACTAAAGCTGTCAGTTAAATGAGTAAAAAGTACAAAGTTACATATGTGGAAATACTCAAATAACGTACAAGTATCTCAAAATTGTACTTAAGTACAGTAAGAAGTTACATTCCACCACCGATTAAAACAAATGGTAGTGCTAGTTACTGACCTATCCCAGACTGTGAAAATTAAAGAAAAAATTCCCTCACATTTAGTTTACAGAAAATAATTGCCTTTTTTCCTCCATAAAAAACCCTGGTGGCATTATGTAAACTGGCATTTAAATGGTTAAAATGTTGAAAAAGAATGAATCATATTTTTCCAGAGTACCTCACTTTTTTGTTTTTTTTAAATCCTATTTTGGGCCATAAAAAGTCCCTGATCACTATGAATTAATGGGTTTAAATGTTGTTTTATTCTAATTAATTCTATAAAACCACATTAATTATGTGACGGGGATGATGCTCTGTACAGCAGGTGCAGTGACTAGTATACAGAGGAAAACTCATCCAAACTGAACCTCGGTGAGGCAGCAGTCAGCCAACTGTAGGCTGAAAAAATGCTGCAAGTTGCCGTGGTAACCGCTTGGTGTGCAAAGTCTTGAACAACACCCATTTACTCGTGTCTGAAGAAATGTACGATTTTATTTTGTGACAGTGAAACAACAAGCAGAGAGAGACCTGTAGTATATGTTCGTATGTTGGGGGACATGAATCTTTTAGTGTTGTTTCTCTCACTCACCAGGGTTATATAATGTTGCTGGAGGCATATCATGCTTTACACATCACAAGTCGTCACTGGATCTGAACGTAGTCTTATTTTTTTTTCCGTAATTTGCCTTTCCTTCATTTAGATCCAATTAGCAGTGTCTTAATTTGCACATAAATTTACTGAGATTAATCAACATCTCTGAGCCAGAGGAGAGAAGATCTTGGGTAATTGGGTAATTTTGAGAACAAAGAGAAGAAGCGCTGCGTATAAACTCACAATAGCTCAGATTTCAGCAAGGGAAAATAGTCTTGAATACACACCGTATCTGGAAACAGAAGGAGATGAAAAGAGAGAGAGAAAAACACAGAGAAACAATAGATAGAGGGCTGTAGATGCAGTGTTAAGAGCAGCGCTTTTCCTTTTTCACGTGTCATGCTTCACCCACCTCCCTCCTTCCTCCTCCCTTCCTCATGTGCCTCTGACAGGCTCTGTGTGGGTGTGCATGAGAGAAAGAGAAGGAGAGGGAGTGATGGAGAGAAAAAGCTCTTATTTATGTAAAAGCTGACATGAGAGGAGGTGCTCGGCTGAAGCACAGAGCCTGACCAAGGCTCTATTAACTCTTCACAGTGAGAGCAGCGCCAATCAAAATCAACTATACGCTCTGCGACAGCAGAAACAATGTAAAGCTGACTTTTAATCTCCTTATCTTTTACCACCGTACAGTATTTCAGCAGCTTTCTTTCGTTGACAAATTCCCCGGTTCTCTAATTTTAAAATCCCCCATTTACAACAACGTGACACCAGAGATATTGGCTTAAATGTGGATATTTCTAATCAACCAAATGCGACTAAATATTAAAGGCTTGAAAAACAAGTGAAGAGACTAAAATTGATTGCATTCACTCGGGCGTCCCCTTTCACAGACAAAAGCCGAACAAAAGGGGATGCTAATCGTCTCAACAGGTTCTTGGTTGTCAGCTAATCTCGGTGCTGTATGTCGGCAATTATTTCACTATAAACAAACACTGCGTGGAATATTATTCCAACACACAACAATTAATCATCTTTTTTCGCCTGTTGTGGATTGTGCTGCAGTAATCTAGCCCAGCTATTCTCAACCTTGGGGTCGGGACCCCAATTGGGGTCGCGAGATGATTTCTGGGGGTCACCAAATCATTTTGGAAGTCAGCTCTGTCTCCACTGTGTTAAAGTGTTCATGTGTTAATGTGTTTTAGTCTTTTTGGTCATTTCATGTCTTTTTTTAGTCATTTTGGGGTGTTTTTGGGTCATTTTGTGTCTTTTTTTGGTCATTTCGGGGTTTTTTTTGGTCATTTTGTGTCTTTTTTTGGTCATTTTGTGTCTTTTTTTTGGTCATTTTGTGTCTTTTTTGGTCATTTTGTGTCTTTTTTTGGTAATTTTGTGTCTTTTTTTGTCATTTTGTCTTTTTTTGTCTTTTTTTTGGTCATTTCGTTTCCTTTTTGTGGTCAATTTGTGTCTTTTTTGGTCATTTTGTTTGTTTTTTGTATGATCTGAACTGTGCGTGTGAGATTCTGTTCAGTGAGTGGGGGTCGCGGACAACATGCATATTAAATTGGGGGTCGCGACTCAAAAAAGGTTGAGAACTACTGATCTAGCCAACACAAACTATTTACTAAAACCACATGTAAAAGAGTCACTCCTCTCCATTTGTAACTGCAGCACTTTAGTACTTTCAACAGCATCACATTCTCAAAGACTCAGCACATCTGATGAAATATTAAAGCCGGAGTACAGTGGGAGGTTTGAAGATTTTTTACTCGATACATTTTCTGCTCACTCTGTTTCTGTGTGTGTGTGTGTGTGTGTGTGTGTGTGTAGTGGTTAAACACGTGCCCCTGATGTTAAAGAAGTGGTAGTAGTTTAGTTTGCACACAGACCCCCTCTGCAAAATCTGTAAAACATCAAACACTTCAACAATACGCCCCTGGGAGAACCGTGGCAGGAAAATACATGATGCGACAAAGTACATAAAGGTCAGTCATCGAAAAATTTGAAATGCTAATTTTTTGAGGGGATAAGCAGGCTTCAGCATAGTTTAGCTTAGTAGAGAATAAAAAGAGTGAGAAAGTGGATGTTTTAGATGTCCCTTAATGGACTGTCCCACACTGTAAAAAAAAATCTGTTTAATTTACGGTAAAATACCGGCAGCTGTGGTTGCCAGAACTTCACCGTAAGAAATACAGTGAGCATATGTAAATGTAAATACCAGCAAAAAACCTGTAATTTATACTGAATAATCCCATTACTTTCAGGATAATTGTGTCATCATGGTGTTTCTCCATTCATTTTTACATGAAAATTGTTTATTTTTACAGCACAACTGTGTGTTTTCTGCAGTTTATGACAGTAGAATTTAAAGTTTTATACTATTCTTTGATTTACAGTAATTAAAAGTATCTACTACGGTGATGTACAATGTTCAATTTTACGACCTATTTCTGATGAAATTTGACAGTGTTTTACTGTAATTTCTACAAACATTTTTTACTGTCCCACATGTATCCCACCAGGCCTCGTTCATGTATTCATTCATTTAACACCAAAACTGAATAGACAATTAACAACTCACATTCTGCAATATTTGTTTGGTAGCTGGAACAGCTTGAGATGTTGAAATGTGCTTCTCCCTGCTCATGAAGAAAAACATTCAAAGACTGTTATTCCCCTAATCATTCTTCGAACACTTCTAATGGTAATTATCTGCCTAAGTGTCTTTCCCATCGACAAAAACCCTGGAGGGGTTCTGAAGTGGAACAAGAGGATTAGGATATTTATCAGATTATAGTCTTGCTATTACAAAACAAAAGGGTTGATTTAATTGATACGCTGTGATATCTGTTTATTAATGTCGGTTTCATCAACTGATAGTGGAACAACACAGTAGAGTTGTGTTTCTATCATAATTGTCAATTTTAGGCAAACTTTTGAAATGTTGCACAAGACAAATGAGAATTAACAGAACAGAACAGAAAACAGGGTAATGCTTTATAATAAGGTCCTTAATAACCATTAATTAACAAGGAATAAGGCATTGTTCTCGCTTTAGATCCGCTAGTTGCAAAAAGCATAGTTAACTTATAGTTAACTTATAATAGATGAGCAATAAAGTATATTTTAATATCAATAAGCAAACAAAATAAGATTAATAAAGGCATGGCAAAGACATAATGGGTGGGTCATGGGTGTTTGTAATGCCATTATTAACACTTATATAAGCTTATAAACACACAATAATGTTAATAAGCATCTTGTAAGGACTTACAAGGGCCTTAACCCATAAGAACCCAGACCCAGTTTTCCTTAAAGGAACATTATGGGGGATATACCACAGACCAAGTGGACCACATAGAACACATTTATGATGTTTTTTTTTTATTCTACCCCTAAATGTCAAAGATCTGTGATGTGACATATACGATACATTGGGTGTTTATGGTATTTATGTTTATGATTTCTTAATAAAAAAATTAAAAAAACTAGACACATTTTCTGCTTACAGAAACACAAATTTGCCCTTTTCTTTGCATCTTCACAACATTTATCAAAATTGTGACATTAATAGTGCTGTTTAACAACAAATTATTTTTCAGATTTGTTTGAAAGTAACAAAAAAAGGATAAATCAATAATAAATAAAAACAAATAACCATTTGCCTTTTGTGTTTGCATCTACCTAACATATATCAAAATTGTGACTTTAATTTGTTCAGGAAATCTGGTCAGAACAAGTTAAATGTAATACAGGACACACTATTAACGGATTAGAATTGTTAAATGGGTTTGAACTTAGCCAAGCATAAAGCTGAACATGGGAGATTCTAGAAGATTTAAAGTGTTTGTTACACAAGTGTCACCATGGGATCTTATGGGTTAATATAAAGCGTTACCGAAAACAGAGTTTTCTGCCAATATATTGCAAGTTCGGCAGTCCAGTGTGTGTCTGTGATGGTCAAAGTTAGCGGCACATTTATACATGGGAATGTAGCAGTGTGTGCACAGTTTCAGCTATTTGGCGAATTAAAGCTACACCTGATTAAGAGCCAAGCCACCAGCTGATTCAAATGAAGGTCGTTAGCCTCTAATCAGCATCAACTTCAACTTCGGTCCAGGCTCAATTAAAGGTGGACTGATGAGCTAATCTCGTTTCAGTGACAAGGGGAATAACGACTCCACCTGGCAAAAACCTTGGAGGAAGTGGAGGTTACAAATCAGAAAGAAGTCGCTTGTCCCTCTAACCCAGGAGTGTCAAACTCTGGCCCGCGGGCCAAATTTGGCCCACAGTGTAATTTAATTTGGCCCGCGAGGCAATACCAAATTATTATATTATTATTGTACTATAAAAGCTGACCTGCCGGTATTATACGGCACATTTACAGCTAATACTACAAATCCCACAATGCCCTGTTGTTGTTTTGGCGCGTCAATCAGGACAGGACCCAGAAACGCGCTCCTTAGTGACAGTCGTCATAGCAACCTCAAGCTAGAGCTGTCTCCGAGCTACCCCTTCCTAAAAATTCCCGAAAAGAAAGGCAGAATTTATTAACCTGTTGAAAAACTTAATTTTGATATTTAAATCAGAAGGATGCAAATAGAAAAGAGGCATACGATTTTTATTTAATTTTTATTTAATAAATTAATGACATTGATGTGTTTTTTATTTGAAATTTGATTTGCATGTCTGCACTATTTAGTTATATATTATATGTTTATATGCGTTGCTGGTTCCATATTTAATGTTAAAGCAAAACATGTTTGGTATATATTAAAAGGTTTATTTGTTCAATGTTGGCCCGCGATTTTATTCAAGTTTTAAATTTTGGCCCATTGTGTATGTGAGTTTGACACCCCTGCTCTAACCCATCTACGACAAAAGAGGAGAGAGGTCTTCGGGAATTTGTTTCAATTAATCTTTCATGTCAGCTAGTATTAGCCATGTTACATCTAGAGCCCGACAGATATATCGGTTGACAGATATTGTCGGCAGATATCGGCCAATTAAAGGCGTATGGGTGTATATGCTGTCCAATATGAGCCGTTATAAAAACTTTTTTTACACAATATACAATGCAGCAAAACGTTGTTTTATAAATGGTGCTATCTATACATTTTTTTTCCATTGCTTTTTTTTAAGTTGTCAGGAATTGACTGAAACTGAACAGTAATGATGTTTATTAAGCAATTTATTTTATTCATATTTATTTTTTTCTTTTTATTTATAGAATTGGCTGACAATGTAATACATTCATGTATAATACTGTATGTAACAATGATATACATAATTTAATATATATAATATGGTTGAGAAAGTAGCTCTCTGGGTACATTTGCAGAGTGGTGTAAAATCAGTGCACAATCCACATAAAAAAGGTCTATTTTCATTCCAACTCAAACAATTATGATATCGGTCTCAATATATCGGTTGTAGGCCTAGTTTAATTTCCCCTGTCTAAAATCAGTACCAGCATCAGTCTCAAAAATCCCATATTGTCGGGGCTGTAGTAACATCATGTCTGAAGACGAAGACAAATTCCTGCAATGATTCCATATGCAGGGAATATTATCCGGGAAGATGCGGGAAAAAGCTGTAAACTAGATGTTTGCAAAATCCGAACTCAGACTATTTTCGTCCCAGTGTAAAAAACTTTCTGCAGGTGATGAAATTCCATCAAATTGAGTCTACTCACATTTTTTCTAATGCGAAAACTCAAAATGTGCTTAACGAGGCTAATTTTCTTCCCTCACTTACATAATCGACTCATATTATCAATTCTACTCTTGACAGCAGGAGGATGAAATCTATTAACATCTTCACCCGGCCCAGTGTCCTGAGGTAAATCGCTTTCAAATGGCTCAGCGGGTGCAGTTTGGATCGACGTTCTTGGCTGAGTGTGTTCAATAACACTGCTTCACACACACACACACACACACACACACACACACACACACACACACACACACACACATTCTTGTACTTCTACCTTTGTGAGGACCCTCATTGGAACAGTGGATTCCCTTGCAAGGTTGTAATATTTTTGGATTTTTCATTAGTTTTAGTTTTAATTTCGTTGTGAATTTTTGTTTTCAAATTCAGTTAGTTTTAATGAGTTTTTAGAGTGAGTTTGCTAGTTTTAGTTTAGTATTTATTTTTTTGAAATGCTTTAGTTTTAGTTTAGTTTTTATTAGTTTTATTTTTTTTTAATGGGGTATTTGTTGGGTTTTTCACTATAATTTTAGTTAGTTTTGTAACCACACAATACAGTTTCAGTTAATTATCATTATCATGTGACCTTTAACCCTTAAAACAAAGTCTGAAAAAAGCCTTTAAAGGAGTGAGGACCGGCCGAAATGTCCTCACTTTGCAAAAATGTCCTCACTCTGTTGGTTAAAAACATGTTTTGGTCCTCACTATGTAGGAAGTACAAGAACACACACACACACACACACACACTCACACACACGAATGCAGTGTGACGAATCTTGAGGTAAAAAAAGGCTGATATTCCTGTTGAAATCTGCCACAATATGATGTCCTTTCACAAAAACATTTCAATGTGTTTTCACAGATTCAAAGCGACACAACAAAGCGCTGGTGGGCAGGACAGAAACAGTAACCTACTGCTCCACTGACGCTGCTGTGTGAGCCTCCCTACTGGACTTACAACAGCCCCAAATGTCAACTCTTGGCCTTTTCCCCCTCCCCTGCTGAACTCACAGTCACCCTTGATTAATAATAAACAGTTATAGACACACGTACACAAAACCTTCAGTATCTCTACCCCGCCCTCCGGTAGCAGGGGAATTATCTCACACGGCGAGGAACGAGCGGTGGAGCACAGTAACCTTTTATACATGATAATGGCATGGGAGACGGTCGCCATGGAGTCAGGCTGGTTGAGTAAATACAGTAACCCTGGGCCCAACTCTCAGATACAGACACAGTGTAATGAAAGGGAAAATAACAGCATCGCAACCGAGTGAGAGGCTCGACAGGAAATGTGTTATTCGTTTATCTAAATGTAGGAATACAGATGCAGGAGATGAAGAAGAAGCAGTTTATGCGTCTGTGTATTCGGTCGGAAGACAGAACGGACGACTGGAGATAAGAGATTTATTTGTCAGATTACTTCGCTGAGAGAGAGGAGTGGAAACATTATTTTCAAATGCAATTTAAAAAGCAAGTTCAGTGTCCTTCATTCCTCCATCTTGTTTCTTAATCCACACAGAAGGGGAGGTGTGTGTGTGTGTGTGTGTGTGTGTTCAATGGCTGTCAGAGTTCTGCGTGGAAAATCATTATCAAGGACACTTGAAAACAGCCACTATGCTGTAAGATCTGGTCTCTCATTAGGAGCCATTGACGTCTTTAATGTTAAAACTAAAAAGATTCTGATTCTCACGAGGCAACCTTTCAAGTGATCGCTTCCGATTGGCTGTCGATACACAATCAAACCCAGAATTATGTAACCCCTCATTTCAATAACAAACAGCTCTCTTGTAGCGCCAATCAGCTCGTAATCCAGTTATGAGGATTAAATTCTTACTGCAGCTTATTTGGATCAGGACTAACAAGAAATTAATTGAAAGGGGTTTGACCCTATAGGAATAAAGCTGCGCAGTTCAGTTCGCAGAACAGACTGAGAAAAAGCTCAGAGTGGGTGACAATACTGGTGATATAATTGGGAACATAACACACACTTGAATTGGCCGTCTCCATTACTCATGCGGCGTTGTCATCAATAGCTGGAAGGACATCATTTTCATGTGCTGAAGGTGTGGATCTCAAAAGTACAGGCGAATCAACCCAAATGCTTAAATCAGACCAATTAAAGCTCACATAAAGACAAGCGCCCTCCCCCCCGACGTCACTGATGTGCTAATTGCTGGAGGTGTGTTCCTGATATCCAAAGTAGGACTCTCTTACCTACAGATGTACAAAATTTCGCAAGGACCTGAAAAGCTGTAATTAAAGGGTGACACATTTCTGCTCCTCTCCCACTGTGTGTGGGATGGCCTGAAATAGAATTGCAGGGTTTCAACAGGCAAATCTGCACTCTACACCGCTGCACGGGCACCATCCTGCGTCTCGGCGAGGGAAATAGATACGGCCAACCTTCCTGTGCCTCCCAGTCTTTGTGGGAATTTTAACCAAATGATCTGACGGACAGGTGTGATTGAATGGTGGCCTGCTGAAACACACTCACACAGAGGTTTTCAGTCTCCAGACCGAGCTTATGACCTGTGCGAGGAGTGGAGCTGGATGGACAGCAGCACATGCAATCCCTCAATACTGATGGTGATTCACAAACTGAGGCTAATTCCTCTTGTGTGGTGCCATTTACATCATTTGCCTGAGGGTGTAATCTTTAATATGGGGCCATTGTTATTCCCCAGAGCCTTGTGTTGGGGAACTACATGCGTGCTATATCTGTGCAAGCTTGAGTTTATTTGTCTGTGCATGTGAGTGTGTTAATGTGCCTGTGTGTGTGTGTGTGTGTGTGTGTGTGTGTGTGTGTGTGTGTGTGTGTGTGTGTGTGAGAGAGAGAGAGAGTGAGCAGGAGAGTCTGTTGCTATGCATTTTTACATGTCCTCCCACTGGTCTCTTCACATGAAACATCATGGCAGAAAGGAGTAGAACACATATAGCTGAGCCATTTTCCTATGATGCAACAACACTTTAGCAGTAAAAGCCCTGAAAGCCTCCACGCTGCGTTAGAGGTCGGGCACATCCCTGATTCGTCTTGACGCTCCGAGGGAATAAGGGCTTGAACCCCTTTAAATTGCTTGTTGGTTCGGCAGATTGCTCCATTACTTCGATGGATTCCAGGGGAAGGCTCTTCTGTCTTTTACGGTTCAATGAAAGCAATATGTTATCTTGCGGTTTAACCTGTGGTGAAGAGTCGTGCTATGTTATGTAACTTTTGAGTTACGTAATGGCTCTAAAACTAGGTGCATATTAGGCAGAAATGATATCCTTCTTAACCTACCTGCTAAATAAAGTAACCTGCGGGGTCTCCGCAAAGAAAGCTGTTCATGTTTAGATACTTCTTTATAACAATATCCATTAATCTAAGATGACAGAAAACATCATTGGTTCATATGGAAACCCGTTTCTCCCAATGTAGCAGTGAAAAAAAGATCCTTAAAGCCAATATAATGAAAAAATCTCTAAATAATGACTTAGTATCTCAAAAATAATGATTCAGTATTGCAGAATTATGAGAAATTAGACCTGACCTTATCTAACTTGTCTTTCTGTTTGCACAGATCGTCCCCTCATTTAAATAACTCCATATTTGTACATATTGTTTCTACTGTTTATATTTTTTTTATATATTCTTTAAATATTGTTTGTATGTTGACTTTTTCTATTCTTCATATTTTCTATTAATGCTTCTGTTTTTTACTCAAAGTATTTGTTACCCTAATATATATTTTTATTTAGTACTTTTCTATTTAATAGTAATTGTATGTGAAAACCTACATAGCAATGAAATTACTCTATTTCTGAACCTTTTCAAAAATAATGAGTTAGTAACTCTTTAACAAGTTTGTCATTATTTTTGGAAAAGTACATCATTAGTTGAAGACAATTTCTCATTGTCATAATGACTTTCACATAGCTTTTTTTATATATATATTTATATAAACGGTGGCCAAAGTTTCAAATAATGCAGTAAACATATTTAAAAGTAATCCTTGTGAGCAAAACCGGTTCCAGCAGTTTTCAACATGGAACATATTTGCTGTGTAGATTTTAGTATAAAGGCTTTTATTGGCACGATAAAAAAGTGCTGCCATATTCCATTTCAGTCCATTACCCGGCTGCAATGACAGACAGTGCAGAGCATGGGAAAAATTAAGAAGAAACCAACACTGAATGTTCCGAAAAATATAATGAACAGCAATCTCCTGTGTTAAAGTGCAACATTTTGTTGACCCATGCAACATCACCTGACTTTCTTCTTTTTACCTTCTACTGTTGTGGGACACTTGCTGAAATAAGTGATGCTGTTTTTATTTTGAGAAGACAGTCTCCTTCTTAAATACATTCAGCGTAACTTAATGAAACTGGACACATTTGAACTACAGCTTTATTTTTGAAATATGTGAAGCTAGCACTTGTACAAACACTGCTTGATCCTGAGAAAAACTTGGTGTTACATGAAAATGAGCTGAAATAATTCTGGTTTGTTTAAAAAAAAAACAAAAAAAAAACCCTCCAAAACAACCACACTTGCATTATGTTCCTTTCTTTGTTGGCAAGTACAGTTACATGAGTGTTATTATGTAACCTACAGCTAGTCTAATGGGTGAAGTCCGCCACGGACAATGACACACATATGATCCACACACTCTAATGTGATAAATTATAAAAGAGGTAATTTATTGAGGGCTAAGTAGAGAAAGCCTCTTTCTTTTCTGACATCTATGACTGATAACAGCTCGACTCCGACGCGACAGCTCAGTGTGATTTTCACAATATCAGCACTCTCTCCAGAAATAATGTTATAAATCTCAATATATTTCCATAATCTTTCTTTTACTGGCAGTGAAATAGACTCAAACGTTGTTTTTTTTAAGACCAACGCAGAAGGGCTGACAAATGTGTGGATGGCGCCATATGGGAAGCATTTACCGCTCTTCATGCATGCGTAAAGTGCCGTGCATATGAAAAAAGGGACGTCTTTTTGGTGTTCAGTCAGGAGATGAGTTGTCTGAATGTCCCTGTTCTTGGACCACTTTGTCACTGGAGCCATGACAAGAAGCGTGATTAAGTGTGAGTGGTACACCGAAGAATGGAGTGTCTTCAAGTATTTACACTATTTTTAAAGAAGTGGGAGATGGGTCCAAGAGCTTTCAACTGGTCTGAGTGTTCTTTTAAACATTATTGTGGCACCACAAGTTCATACATCATTGTGCTGTAAACAAAAAGCACTAAATGTGCTCTGGAGAAATGGTGCAATCAAGGGAAAATAATCAAGAGTTCTCTAGTGGAAAAACCACCAACAACAACATCTGTTTGACACGTAGGCCTTGGGTGTAAAGAAAGGAAATCTAATACTGACTATGTAGAGTTGGTTACCAACTCTAATTCAAAAGCCCGGGGAGAGTAGCCACTGAAGGCGTGATTCATTTGACACCCTCTGTCATTGTTGTAGCCATTTTTTTTTTTTTTTAAACCAGCGCTTTTGTGCAGCGACGCAAACAACAATGGACATGTAATGACTCACGCCAGAGTCGTTCCAATGCAAACAAAGAAATAAAAATTGACTGTGACGGTACAAAAAGGAGCAGACAATGAGAAGGGACGAATCGATCAGATCTCAACAGATCAAGTCAAAGCCAGACAAAGATTTTTTTTAGAGGAACACATTTGTGTAGTATGCATGTGTCGGTCTGAAGCTGCTGCAGGTGTTACCACTGAATTGGTGAATCACTTACACCTCCATGACTGGAAATTGGAATTACAGGCTGAGAGGAAAATTATATTGGGCAGCTACCGGTAAGAGTATGATTACATATAGACCAGTGGGCGCCACCATTATCTCTTTTTTCACTGGCTTCTGACCTCAGTCACACTGCAAAAAGATGCTACAGAAAAGTTCACCGACACAAACAGCAGCTTGAATGCAGAATGGATGACAATGCAACAAGTGCAAAGAAAGGCCAATTTTGGTGCGTGTACCGAGGTGATCAGTTACCATTAGCCTAAAAGCCATTCAGCTAACAGCCCAAAGCTACCGACTTTATCACAAAACATAATTAACTAATGAGAGGAACCTGGTGGCCATTAGCTGGTGAGTCTGTGCAGCTGAAGGGCAACGACAAGATGTCGCACCTAAATGGGTTACAGCACAGCAACAGGGACAAAATTGTGCGTGCGTGTGTGTGTGTGTGTGAACAGTGGAATGAGACGAGGTGGGATAAGAGGAACAATTATGATACCCACTCATTTTGTGATAAGAGCTGCTTCGAAGCTGCAAAGAGATATAAATATATTAAGTAGCTTAATAGAGGGTAGATAGCTGAATACGATTCAGTGAAAGAAAAGACAGAAAGCGAGATGGAGATTATGTGGAGCAACATAAAAAGGATAAAAAAGGATAACAATGGAGGTGGGGAGACAAGGGGTCCGAGGGGAACAGTGTCAGTTCCTGACTGAACTACAAATGGAGCCAATCAGCCTTGAAGTCGCTTGAAGCTGTCAATCTGTCTGGAGTCAAAGGCGGCATGAGGTCTAACAGAGTTTTATACTTAGATTACTAAAAGAAATATGGTAAAATCAATCTAGTGTTATAGATGCCTAAGCTTATTAGAAATGTCGAGGTCAAGGTGTTAATATCTGACATTTTAGGGGTGGATTAATTAAAAAAGGAAAGATCAAACATATGATCCACACTGACCTGGTAACACATAATTAGAGAACCTTAATCATCAGGCTCAACAGGTTCGAAACATTTATGTAAATGTCAGCACATTTACTCAAGTACCTTAGTACAATTCTGAGCTACTTTACTTCAGTCTATTATTTTCTACTTTTACTCTATCACATCTAAAATATTGTACTTTTTACTTCACTACATTTAACTGATAACTGGAGTTGCTTGTTATGTTGCAGATTTAGATCAATAATACAAACTTATGTAGTATTTTTATAGATTAAGATATTGATTCTTTAAAAATCACATTAAAGTAATCAATAATTAAATCCAAACATATCTTATGATATTATAAATTGTAAAATGGGCCATCCAGCATAATGAGCACAAGATTTGAGTACTTCTTAATTGGATCGGTCAAAAGGGAACTTAAGTACTCAATTATTTTCAATAATTATTATTTTATTATTTTAAAAGTGTTTATTGGGGACAACACAGTGTGTCACCATATACAGGCTCATGTTGTTATTAAAACATTTTTTAAAACATGATGGATAGATGGAGAAGTTTCGTTCTGAAATCGTGCAACTTCTCGTCAGAATCCAAGGTTGGAAACATGAGTGACAGACGTAGTCTCGGGAAGAGTTTGTTGTGTTGGAGTACAGAAATAGTCACGGAATCGCTCACATTTCTGTGAAACTGGCACGAATTTCGCTACAATGCAAGTTAATGACAGTCATATCCCTTGGCTATTCGTGGTCCAAGTCACGTGACTTTCAAGGTCCCGGCGGTCAGAACAAAAAACATGGCGGACAGTTTTCTCATTTTTAGTGAAAAAAAAACAATATTTTGACTTAGTTTCTGCATAAAAATGGATTTTGATCACATTTCTAGCGAGAAATATGTTTTATTTTCTAAATATTCACTCAGTGAATGTACATAATCACTTTGTATTTTGGAATAGCCACGGGATATGACTGTCATTTACTTTCATTGTAGCGAAATCCGTGTCAGTTTCACAGAAATTTGAGCGATTCCGTGGCTATTTCACGGATTTTGAGTTAAGCAAATCTGTTTTCACGGATTCCTGTGACACCAGGTTCACAGAAACAATCATTCATGCAGTTTTGTTGGATACAGACAGGCTGAAGTTGTGGCTCGTTGTGTTACAAATGGATCCTAACACTCCAGTCCATACACTTTGATGCCTTGACCATTTAGATGACTCCTGCCAGCCAACAATGAGAAGAAATACTCTACCAAAGCACTTTTTCCTCAAGAAAAATTCTGTTCCTGGAGTGAAGAGACCAGCTGCAGACGGAGCGGAGGTAATGTTATTAGCTAAAGTCATTGTGATGATCTGACATCAGTTCACATAAAAGCATGGCAGGATAAAGGGAAAATATCACACAAAAAGTCAGTAGCAGGTGCAAAATACCAACTGATTCATTGCTGACTATAAAATACCTATATAGATTAATGGCTGTGCAGGATTACATTACAGTCCATTTCTTCTGCAGCCCTCTCGCTCAATACTCGACCAATTTCAAAAATCTTGTCTCCATTTCAACACAAAACCATGGGAAATAGGGTTCAGGTTGAAAAACACCAAACTTCCCCTTCTAAATGGCTAAACTACTTTTTATAGTTAAAAGCACAACAACCTAAATAAGACAACTAATGAATTCCTCTGTGAAGTTATAATATAGTATCCTGAGCTCATTGAGATTCATTAGCCCCTAATTGGTTTTTAACAATGACGCTCTCGTCCGAAGGTAATGAATCTAGTTTAACATCTGTTCAGTGAAGCCTATAAGACTCCACACAAAATGGAAAGCTCTGTATATGTTGTTGGATTAATAAGTGCTATTAAATAACACCTGTTAAAAGAGTAAGAGGTACTTAGCTTCTCCAAAGCTATTACTGGATGATTTAGGGCTTGTCTGAGCGACGCTCTGCAAAGGCCATGCATGACACTGCGAGCACAGGGGAAAGGGGGAAACGTCCCGCTGTTGGAAAAATCATTAGCTGAAACCTCAAATTCAATTACCTCCTTGTTACTGGATATCCCCTGATGGTCCTCTGGAGGACTTTGCGGCCAAAACAATTCCCATAACTCCCCCACTTTTGTGAAGTCAGGCATCAGGATCCGCCATCGACCGAACAACACAATCAGAGACATTTAGCGAGCTAGCCGGGAGCCCCGAGAGTAAATAAATACAAATCAACCACAAAATGAACAAAGGTCTCCACTCCAACTTAAATATCTCCAGTGGAGGAAGAAGTACTCAGATCCTTTTAAAGTACCAATGTAACAATGTAAAATACTCCACTGTAGGTAAAAGTAGTACAATAAAAACCCAAGTTAAAAGGACACAAGTATAATCAACTGAATGTATCAAAGGTTCTGCAGAAAATAACCCCAGTGGATGATATATTAATATATAGGACATTATCAGATTGTTAGTACCAAGGATATAATAGTTTTGGATTTTTCAGTAGTTTTAGTTTTAATTTTGTTATGATTTTTTGTTTTCAAATTCAGTTAGTTTTTAGAGTGTGTTTACTAGTTTTAATTCGTTTTTATTTTTTGGAAAATGCTTAGTTTTAGTTTAGTTTTTATTAGTTTTAGTGTTAGTTTTAGTTTTTTAGCAATGGGGTATTTGTTGGGTGCCAGATTCAAAAAAGTCACAATAAATGTTGCCTTTATTTCCTTTTCCCTTTTCCTATCCATCTTAGCCCCAATAAGTTTATTAAGTCATAAACCCAGATAGATGAAATAGGTTTCATATCAAACAAAATGTTTATGTATGAAAAAAGTTGAGAAAGACGAAAACTAAGGACATTTTCACTATAATTTTAGTTAGTTTTGTAACCACAAAATACAGTTTCAGTTAGTTATTGTTTTTTTTTTGTTTTTAAAAACTCTAGTTTTTATTTTTATTTCAGTTAACGTTAATGTTTTTTCAATTCTTGTTTATGTTATGTTATTTCGTTATGTTTTCATTAACTATAATAACCTTGGTCAGTACTGATGCAACAATGTGTGAGCAGCGTCAGGTATAAACAGGAGATGATTAATGGTGTAGGGAGGAAGAGAAATCAAAGTTCTGTTACACATTTGTATTCATTCTTTTAGAACTTTTCTCTTATCTTTGCAGTTTCGTGAAATATTGGATGAATGTACCTCTTTGGGCATCAAACATTTATTTATATGAAACAATCTAAGAAGCGTAGAGGTGAAATGTGTCTTTGGTTGAACCACTAACAACTCATAGATCTGAAACATCATACGCCAGTTTTTCTTTTGTGATGCTTTGTTATGTATTGTTGCAAAGGCTCTAACAATCTGTTAGATTCAAGCTGTATTTTATAAAGGTGTGTGTGTATGTGTGTGTGTGTGTGGGGGGGGGGGGGGGGGTATATAGCACAGTAATGTGATATATTGCATTACAATATTGTATTTATAAATATGATGCAAAGTATATAATATATATTATATAAACTATTAATATTGCAAATACATAATAGAAACATTTCAGCGCTATAATAATAATATAATACTTTTTTCAAACCGTTAGGTTATCAGATGCAGACTACATTTATCACAGGTTTTATGGCAGTGTTGGTCAGTCTGTCTGCTTTACAATCTGATTTTGCTGCAATAAAATTGAGATGAACAGACTGAAAACTTAATTTTATTGGATAAAACAGATGTCAACAAAGTTTTCCTTTGGGGACACATTGAGCAGTGGAAAAAAGGTAATAAATTGAAATATATGGCAGTATTTATTACTCTCAGCATGCCACAGGAATGTTAAATATCGCAATAATATTGTATAGCGCCTTATATATTGTGATAATGCTGCATAATGGTCTTATCATGTATTTTTTGTGTAACCCCAAACTATCATGGTCAAATAAACATATGATAATATTTCCCTCTGAAATGCAGTAAAATAGAGTTGGAAGGTATAATATCTTAGTCTAACCCACCATCTTGGGCTATTATGTCCTTTAAAAAATCTGTTAAAACATCTTTACCATGCCATATTGGTATCAGTTTTTTTCAGCGCAACCTCACCTATATGTCCTGATAATTAATTATTTTGGACCCAAAAGGAAAACATAAAATCTGATCTTGAAAATTATATTTCAAAACACAGAATTTTAAATGTTGCAAATATGAACACAGGTTGCAAATACACCACCGGTCAAAAGTTTTAGAACACCCCAATTTTTCCAGTTTTTTATTGAAATTCAAAGGTAAGGGTACAAAGGTAAGTGGTGAACTGCCAGAGGTAAATAAAAAAAGGTAAGCTTAACCAAAGCTGAAAAATAATGTACATTTCAGAATTATACAAGTCGGCCTTTTTCAGGTAACAAGAAATGGGTTAACAACTTAACTCTATGGAGTCTTGGGCTATTTTGTCCATTTTTGAATTCTTTTCATGTCTTTGTAAGTCATTTTGTGTCTTTTTTTGTCATTTTGTGTCTTTTTTTAGTCCTTTAGTCCAACATAAAATGTGATTTTGAATCTTTTTTTTTTTACTTTTAAACACTATCATGCTCAATAAAGAATTTTAAATGTTGCAAATGTGCATTCATTTCACAGTACCCTGAGACATTAAACTGCATCATTTTCAATTCAATTCTGGAAAAGTTGTGTTCTAAAACTTTTGACCAGTAGTGTATAACACATAATGGGTAAAATGAGGATAATCTCTAGTTCTATATTTTTATACTAAATATATTTGAAAATATTTCTGGTTTTACTTAGCTGAATATAATAATAATAATAATAATAAAAAACTTTAGAGGGAAGCTGATGGCAAGGCCAAATGTTGCTTCGATTTTATGTCGTCACGTCATGAAGAAGTTAATGTGCAGGTGCTTTCATGGACTCCAGAGGGTTAATTATCTTGTATGTACTTTTAATCTACTTAATAACTTTCCACTACTGGACTTCTCCTTTATGTGTCTGACTTTCTTTCTTTGTTTACAGAATAAAAAACAGAATACAAAAGAACAAAGTTGGGTATCACTTTACAATAACCATCTAAGTGATTTTTATAGATTGTTTATAAACCATTTACATACATATTTAATCGTTAAATGTTTTAAACCAATTTCTTCGAGGTATATGAATGATTTCAAAATCCTTAACACACTTAATATGGTGTTAAAAATGTTAAAATGAGTGCAAAACTATTAATAAACTAATAATTATAATGTCATTGTTTGTTAATGGTAAAGTAACTATCAACTGACATTAATATACCATCTATTTGGCATTCATGAATTATAGTTCAACATTAATACATTTTCTGTTTACCATTATAAATTGCCTATATATACGGTTTATAAATGATGATTAAACGTTAATAAACTATCTGTTTACCATTTATAAATGATGGTTATTGTAAAGTGTTACCCAAAGTTGCATGTGTTCATAATATAAAATGAGAGAGAGAGGCATAAAAGGAGTGTGTAGGCCGTGAGCACCTTTCTATGCTCTTGGCTTGCAGGAAGCCCTGAGGGAACAGCTGAGCGCTGCAGTGGGAGCGCTGTTGGTACGCAATGGGCTGAGACGAGTGGATTAACAGCGATCTTATTCTGCTTGATGAGGGGGCTGATGAGAGGCAGGTGGTGCAGCAATGGAGAGGATCTGTTGGTTCGAAGTATTTGAGAGAGTGTGTGGTTTTCACAAAGGAGGTGTAATAGTTAACAGCTTTGCTTGCATCACGTCCTCATCTCGTCAAAGCCGTTCAGAGTGACGCAGAGCTCATCAGAGGAAACCAAAGATTTCACTCTGTGAAGTGAATCCAATGCAGCCTCGTGGGAATAAAAGGTTTATTGGATCAAGCATGCATTGTTGACTTTTTTTTCATCTCTGGGGCGCAGTAGCAATATTACATTTACAAACATAACACAAATTGCCTTGTTAAAAATGTTGAAATTAAATCAACTTAAATTATTAATAGCAATGCCTTTAACTCTTTCCATAAAAGATGATGGTAACACTTTATATCAGGGAACACATATTTAACATTAATTAGTTGCTTATTATCATGCAAATAAGTAACATATTGGCTCTTAATTAGTCATTATTAAGTAGTTATTAATGCCTTATTCTGCATGGCCTTATTATAGAACCAGTAAGACATTAACTAAGAGTTTCCCCTCAATAACCTCAGAATTATTGCTTATTAGTAGTAAGTAAGGAAGCTGTTGTAAATGAGTTATGATCTTAATATGCTTTACTTCGTATGGACTTTATAAGTCTCTACATATCGGTTAAAAAACCAGTAATGATTGACATTACAATCTACCAGTCCTCATCCAATCATCCAAAAGGAGCCACCAGTCACGTCAAAGGTCTGGAGAAGGTGGCTAATTTGCCGTTTCCATGGTTTCGTTCACCGATATGTAGAGAATTATAAAGTCCTTACAAAGTAAAGCATATTAAGATCGTAACAACTTCCTTACTTACTACTAATAAGAGATAATTCTGAGGTTATTGAGGGAAAACTCTTAGTTAATAGCTTACTGGTTGTATAATAAGGCCATAAGGTATTAATGAGGCATTAATAACTACTTAATAATGACTAATTAAGAGCCAAAATGTTACTTATTTGCATAATAATAAGCAACTTAATAATGCTGAATATGTGTTCCCTAGTGTAAAGTGTTACCAAGACTATTATTTTGCAGCGAGGTTGTACTAATATATAGCAGTGCTCCATGTCACCATGATGCTAACAGTGGGTGTGTTTCAGTGAAAAACTACTGGTATGAACTTTTCATCTAGGCCATCATAAGGTCAACATTTTTAATTGGTTTATGATCAAACACCTACAAAACTAACGACACTTCCATCATCCTCTTCTGTACTTTGTGTTTTGGGCTAATCACTGCATGAATGGGTTCCCTGAAGATGTCTTTGGAAGTGAACTTATCAGTTTGCAACTAATTAATGTCAACATAAGAGCTGGTAACTCTCGCGACAGTAACAAATGCTCACGTACTGTTTTCCAGTTCCCGGGGATTTATGGCACCGGGCATGCCTGTGTTGTGTCAAAGTCTGTTTTATTAGCGAATAGTGCCTTCCTCCTGCTAAATGGTGTTTGTGGAAGCACGCCTCAGTGGTTAGGTTTGGTAAAATAACATATAGATGGGGAAAAAGTCTTTGACACAACACCTGTTATGTTGCTGATGAAACCAGAAACTGCCAAAATGTGTTTTCTGACAAAAATCTGTCCGGATTCCAATGGAAACACAAAAAAACACATTTTTAAGAAAAGCTGTCCCAGCCACATGTGCTCAATGTGATTTTAAAAAAATCAAAGAAATCAGGGTTATAACTATAACCTATGAAAATTCTAAATTACTAACAAAAAATGTGAATTAGCTAATTTGAGTCTGTGTGAACTGAGATTTGAGGTAACTTCGTTAACAATACCAACATCATATAACAGTACAGCCAGCACAGCTGCAGAGTTATTTTTCTGACTCTGCATTTTTTACTACAGCAGTGATGTCAGGATTAAATAGCTCATTGAAACTGTCAGCTATAATCAAAAGCCAAGTGCAATATTTTTCTTTTTATATGAAAGGAAATTAATCCTAAACGACTCTGGTTTTCCTTCCTGCACCTAATACAAATGGTTTATGGAATCACTTTATTGGCCATACCCTCCTAATCATAAAGCTCTTTTGCCAAGATGGAGTATGCACTAGAATATAAGAAATAAATATATATACTTCACATTTTTTCCAAGCATTCTGTATGTATTAGAGTGGAGTGTATTAGGGTTAAAGAGGGCTGCAGATGAAGTCATGAAAGCTATTTGAGGAGACAGATGGAACTGCGAAAAAGATAAATTGGATATTTGAAAAAGAATAAGGTTTAGCCTAAATCACCATGGAAGTCAAAGCAAAACAGTCTACTGTGAAATCTTAAAGCGTTATTGCTGTTATTTTAAAAAATTGCTTGTCTTCATACGAAAGTTGAAAACTGACTGGAGATGTGAGAGAGAGACTCAGGGAGGTGACACACAGCAAAGGCCTCTGCTGGATTTGGATCCAGGACATCAGGGTGATGTGTGCTTCTTTCCAGCTGCTTATTTATGCATCCTTGTCCTTTCGTTTTCTGTGACCTGAAAATCGCTCGAGGTCTGTCGTCTCGAGCAACATTCCAATTGGCAAAATGTCTTTTGGAGCAGACAAAGAGCAGGAAGCCTTCCAGAAGCGCTTGGGGTCAGAAGAAAAGTGCATCCTGTGCCTTTTTTTAAAGAGTTTTTAACTTTTTTTTTCACGGGCATAGACACACGGTATATAAAGGCACAGTAAGTAATTTTCTGCCACTAGGGGTCTCACAATCAAAACAATAACAAAAAATTATGAATATGGTCCAGCTGAGGCCTGTAGCTGCTGTATTCAGCTTCTGTGCTTAGGACTTCTTAAGAGTTCGTCGTTCTGGACGATTTTCCCGGGAGTCGAAATATCCACAGAGGTTTCTTCCTCTTTAAACCCGTAAAAACACCTTTCACCTTCGAAATAAGTGTTTTGGCAGAGGGGCTGCTATCTCTCTGATAACTTAAGGTCCGAACGTTCAGGAGGTTTTTATCGAGAGCTTAATCACACACAGAGGTCTCTTGCTCTCTGAAACAAACAGACCTGGTGATTGAAAACAGTAATAACACAGAATAAAGCAGTTTCACTGGAAAAAAATCTGTGTTTATCCAAAGTTATTGGGCGGAGAAAGGATCTCCCGGAGCGGCTCAGCTTGTTTTTCTGATTCAGTCTCCCGATGACTTAAAGCCTTCATCCGGTTTAAATATAGAGAAAATTATAAAAGTTTATCATACAAATGTGGCTTAAAGCTGGATAAAAAGTCAATTAATGACAGTATTTAGCAGACAGTCACAATGCTAACATGTGGGGATATGATGTCATTGACAACCACATGAAACAGACCATTATCTTTATATAAGAATTATTGATGTCTCACGCCATTTAACAATTGTTGGAAACATTTGGGATTAAGTGCACAACTCAACAAAATATGTAACACAGTTCTAACTGTTTTTAGATTTAAAGTCTGTCTGTTTCTAGACATAATGCTTAACAAAGGTTTTAAAACAAGCTACAGTGTAGTTGTAAGCTAATACAGGGCACATCTTTATGATTTTATTAATGTATATTATTTGTAAAACAACTAGAGTTTCTCCTTGGACATGCAGCTCAGGTTTAATTGGTGACTCTGAATTACCCATAGGAGTGAATGAGAGCTTGAATGGTCCCCACTCTTGTCTAATGTCAGCTGGGATTGGCTCCAATCCCCTGCCAACTGAGTTTGGATACGTGGTTAACCCTTTATGGGGCGAAGACCATATACGTTAACTTCTGTGGAAATCCAACTGCAACGAAATTGAAAGAGCCACTGCATAAGGTACATATGACAATCATAACACAAAACAACATGAATAAAAAACATTTAAAAATACCGAGCTAAACAAGGACAAAAACAAGAACAAGGATATGTGACGTAATAAATAAGTATAAAAATAAATGAATGACTACCGAAAATGCTATAATTTATAGATAAGGTAGATAGTTTTTTTTATCAAAAATAAAATGTGTAATCATTCTTTTGAGAATCAAGCATAAGATTTGAAAGATTTGTATAAAAATCTATATCTTTTAAGGGCTTTGTAGAACCTGATAATGTAATAAATTCCCGATAATGTAATAACCCCCGATAATGTAATAAAAATCTGCACTTGAGTCCAATGAAAATGTAAAAAAACCTGATAATGTAATAACTTCCCGATAATGTAATTAAGTGCATTTCCCAATAATGTAATACACTTATTACCAATAATGTAATAAAGTATAACATTAATGGGAGGTTATCACCAAGCACCTTTAGAAGAAGCTGTTGAATGCATTCGTTGTCATGGATACCTCGTTTGTGAAAAACGGATGAACGGGTCAAAAGTTAATAAACATTCAACTTTGACCTGTTGGTGGCGCTAGAGCTCTTGAGCTAGAGTTGATACACAGTATCACCACTTGAACTCAAGTAATGGCTGGTCTGCTGTTAAATTATTACAATATTGGGGAATTATTACATTATCAGGACTAGTGAAATGAAGGCTAACCTGATAATGTAATAACCTCCCATTAATGTTATACTTTATTACATTATTGGGAAATGCACTTTATTACATTATCGGGAAGTTATTACATTATCAGGTTTTATTACATTTTCAATGGACTCAAGTGCAGATATTATTACATTATCGGGAATTTATTACATCATCAGGTTTTATTACATTTTCAGTGCACTCAAGTGCAGATTTTTATTACATTATCAGGGTTATTATATTATCGGGAATTTATTACATTATCAGGTTCTACAATATTGGGGAATTATTACATTATCAGGACTTGCGAAATGAAGGCTAACCCGATAATGTAATAACCTCCCATAAATGTTATACTTTATTACATTATTGGTATAAACATGTATTACATTATTGGGAAATGCACTTTATTACATTATCGGGAAGTTATTACATTATCAGGTTTTATTACATTTTCAATGGACTCAAGTGCATATTTTTATTACATTATCGGGGTTATTACATTATCGGGAATTTATTACATTATCAGGTTCTACAGGCCTTGTTGAGAAAATCTAATTAAATGCTTTTTAAAAACCTTTTGAAATACCTTGTTGAGAGGTGAGTTCTATTACGGGCATGTCCATTTCAGGGATGCTTATGAATATGTGATCAAAATTAGAAAAACCTTCTGGTGCTTTTATGTTGTCAGACTGTGTATGCCTGATTAATTAATCTGTTAAAAGGCATCAGCTGGTCGATGGGCAAGAAATGTTATTTAGCAGTTGGTTACTGCAGCTGATCTCACTGGACTGTAAAATGATGATAAAGCCAACAAAAGATGGTGATTTTTAAATGTGCTTGGGATGCATTTATAAATTAAGTGACTGCTTTTCAGTCACCATAGTCTCAACAACAACTATTTGTTATGTATATGTGGAACTATTGGGTATGTATTATTAAATATCTGATTTTCACATCTGTGCTTGTGAAACATGTCAGTAATGACGTAATGGAGGGTGTCCTAGTTGGCAGGTACATGTTGTGCTACTTCTTCCATCCTTTTATATCATCCTTGTTATTTAGATCAATATAGGTCAGTGAGAAGAGCTGAACTGGAGTATGCACTTTAGCACTTCACAGAAAAATACTTATTTTGTGCATTTCGTAAACATTAACCGAAGATTTATCTATTTTTTACCACTTTAAGTATAAGTATGTCCTTTAAAATCATAAAAGCATGCACGCATATATTTCTTATTTCTTCTTCTTTGGGTTTTTGTGCATGTGAGTGTGTGTATACACATTTGGTGGATAGGAAAATGCTATTTCAGAAGCCCAGTAATGATGCCATTAGTATGAGGATGGAGTGAGTACTAAACCTCAGGGCACAGCAGCACCACAGATGATTCCCCTAGAGTTAAGTTTCCTCATATCCATCAGTCAGCGAGGCCAAACCAGCACCAAAATCGACACCAACAAACAGCAGCAGCAGCATTTATATCATTCTGTCGCTCTCCACAGCCAAATAATCCATACACCTGCAGCCTCAGTGTGTCCCTGTCTCTTTCATCTTCTCTCTGGATGTAACTTTTAATTTAGGGGAAACAGTCTTCCTCTGACTAAGCACAAAGTGAATATTGTTCTCTTAGTGATCCCTATCGTAAGCCAGTCAGCACTTTCTAGGATACACAGAGATTGGGTCGAAACTGCTGAGAGGCGCAGTGCCACGGCGCTAAAGAAACGCACTGTGGTGAATCGAGTTAAACCCCGAGCTTTATGAATCTCTGCGCCTCTGAAGCCTCCTCCTCTATTCTCATAGTTCACCTCCTTTTCTTCCTTTCATCCAAAAGAAGTGTGTGTCTAAGGCAGGGGTGTCAAACTCAAATACACAATGGGCCAAAATGTAAAACTTGAATAAAATCGTGGGCCAACATTGAACAAATAAACCTTTTAATATATACCAAACATGTTTTGCTTTAACATTAAATATGGAACCAGCAACGCTTATAAACATATAATATATAACTAAATAGTGCAGACATGCAAAATCAAATTTCAAATAAAAAACACATCAATGTCATTCATTTACAATAATAATATAATAATTTGGTATTGCCTCGCGGGCCAAATAAAATTACACTGCGGGCCAAATTTGGTCCACGGGCCAGAGTTTGACACCCCTGGTCTAAGGGGACATTTTGAACTTGAGGCCTCACAACTGTCAAAAGGACTGGCCAATGAGAGAACAGAGGAGCAGATGGCAAGAAGAGTGTGTCCAGATGGGAATTTTTGGCCAGAACAGCGAGGTTAGTGCAGAATCACCTCGACACTAAGTGGCGAGGAATCTTTAAAGAACCAAAATGAGTCAGGACGTTGGTGTTGATGAGTCCTGAATAATGTCGCAGACAGGACCATGACTTGGCTTTGGGAACAATTACAGAAGTTTGCTACGATGGAGTCACAGTGGGCTCAGCACTACAATAAGCTTTAATGAGCAAGTTAATGATTGGTTTATTCTAACCAATTAAGGGGCTTTAATATGGCACTTGGGAGAACATTAGTCATCAGACGGCAGCAAGCCGCAGGGAATCATCCAGGATCAACTTGAAGAGAAGCTGATTGTGGTAACGACCGGTTGGAGGCTAAATATTCACCTTTCACTCCACGTGGAAATCAAATCAAGCCATCTGTACACCTCAGATGTTATTTAGAGCATGATTCACCGGATTTCCTCTCAGTGTATTTTAAACTGAGCATGCTCCTTTTAGCTTATGGGCTGCAAATGTTCTTGTTCACAGTTAAGATTACAAAAGGAAGTTATCTGCATTCATTCCTTGTGGCAACATTTAAAAAAAAAATATATTCCTCAACACCATCATCACCCCAACCACACAACTAGAATTACTCAGTTAAAAGACAAGGCCAACTTATTGGAAAAATCAATCTTGGTGGCTGCTGAGTGTAGAAAGAATAAAGTCTATAAAGGAAGAAACACTCAATACTCATTAATCTGCTCACCAAAGCAAAGCAGAACGACCTCCCTGCATGAGCCGCGAGTTCCAACGCTAATATTCTTAAATCTTTTTTATGAGTACAACCAAGTCTGGCTTTGTTGCTTCCTCAAATTAGCAAAAGCAAAAACATCTTATATTACTACAAAGCAGTTGGGATTCGGTGAAAAACGTAATAAAAACAGAACGGAATGATTTGCACAGCCTTTGCAACCTGCATTCAACTGAATACAGTACAAAGAAAATATATCTAATGCTCAAACTGGGAGACTTTTCTTTTTTGTAAATATACTCATTGTGAATATGATGCACTCTTTATTTTAGTTTTACACTGCATTTTGGGAATCTGGGTTGTTCTACATAAATGTAAGGTATTATTGTTCTTTCACTTTGTCTATCTTGGAGTAATAGGCATGTATCTTTAGGTCTAAAGTCACAAGTTTCACTGAATAACTTTTAAGTGTTTTGACGTGCAGTTTGTGTGTCAGGATTACAGAAAAACTGCTGGCTCCCGAATTTCATGAAACTTGGTGGAAGGTTGCAGCCTGGGCCAAGGAAGAACCCATTTCATTTTGGAGTGGATCCAAATCATGGGGTGAAATTACTTTTCAACTTTGGTAATATAGCGAGAAGGGGTACTTGTGCTGCGTTCAAGTGGTGTCCTAATGTTCGGAAAGATGGGTTTCCTGATCACACTGCAAAAAAGCCAACTTGTATTTTTTGGCCTAAAACAGTGATTTAAGTTGGTAAAACTTGGAAATATAAATTATTGACATTTAGGGCAATAATGTAAGTTAGCACAACAAAGGAAGCCAGTTGTCTGCTCAAAAACAAGTTGGCGAGTTGTTGTTACTTATATCATTAAGTTGGGGTTCAAAACAAGGGACAATAGTTCTGCTAACTCTTATTTCTTTGTTGTGAAATTCGGTCATGAGCGAAAGCTAGCGGCTAACTGATGCTAACGGCTAACTGATGCTAGCGGCTAACTGATGCTAGCAGTGCTGCTTGTTACAGCTAAGAGAGTAGCCATTAGCGTATCAATGCTAACTCAAAATGCGGTCACAACATTAGCTGACATTCATAGCAGCGTTACAATCGTGCCAGAGAAATTCAGAGTTGAGCAAACTCAAAAACAAAACTTAAAATATTTAGTTTAATTGTCCAACTTAAAATTTTATCGAAGTTTGTTGCCTTGAAATTTTGAGTTCACCCAACTTTTCTTTTTTTGCAGTGCATATTTGATGGCTCACCTGATCCCTTTGCTCTTTGTGTCATGCACATATTGGAATCAGGTATCAATGTGTTGTTTAAATCCTCTGAGCAATAAAACACAACACATCTTCTTTGTAGCATCCACATTGTTTCCACATTGTATAAAGGAAGTCTGGAAATGGTACCATCCAAGCAGCATGTGAACGCATCATGCCGGTGCTATTCTATTCTAGTTCTACATTATTGTGATCAGATGCAGTTTTCTTTCAGATCCAGATGGCTTTTATGTTGTAATTGTGGATTGTACAGGATAAGGCTGGCAATACTCTGATGTTCTGTTATTGTCATAGAATCCTATTAAAATATCCGGAACCAACTCTGTGTGAGTCTCTATTTCCAGACTTTCCTGCCCTGACTGTGGCTCCGAAATCACTGGTTACTGCTGAAGAAGTGAAAATAGGTCACCAAAACCTACTTTCATTTTAAAATAAGTCGACACATTCATTTCCTGAAGCAGCTGGCCAGTGTAGTTTTTAGCCAATGTTGCAGTAATCAAACAGGAATAAAAAGTGTATTATTAAGGGACAACTACAGATTTGGTGCTGTGAGTATTTACAGCTGCAGGAGGGTGTGTGTGGGGTCGACTCAAAATAAACTACACTGGCCATGTCCATTGTAATGCAGGAACATGTCACCCACTGCAACACTGAGTCTCACTGATGTGTTTTTCTACAACAATGTAGGCACAAAGGAATAACCTGATTAGGGAACACCTGCTAGCAGGATGAATTCATTGTTGGTTTTGGTCTTTTAATGGGATTTACTGAGAGTAAGAATATACAACATCAGCAGACTTATCTTGTAAGAGTTTTAACTGCTGTCCATTAAAGGAGAAGCACATGTTGTGGCCAAGGATCCTGCAGTTTGTAGGGGATTTATTCATTCTCTGAAGTCCCAGGTAGACAGTTTTAAGCTGGGGTTTACCTTTATTATGCCTCTTTATTATCATGGTAAATCAGGTCGATTCTAGCCAACAGGGTACCTGCTGCTGGTTTGCCCTTTTACAGTAGATCTTTCTCAGACAGTTTTATGATTCACAAATGTTCTTTACTGCTTCTATCTGTGTTGGAGCTTCAGTTAGTTTATAGGGTTATGTCACACCGCCTGAAGATAAAACCAACTTCAAGAAACTTGTAACTGTGTGACTAAAATTTACAATTATTTTGACATTTTATGTTATTTTCATTATAAGTCAACTACAGAATAAATTGGACTATTTATTGTATCTAAAACAATATTAGAACCTCTCTTATTGTAAAAATATGATACAATATTAAGCAACATTAAGATGCGTTTAATAAATAATGTTCCTCATATAGCTTTTAAAATATAGTTCGTTTATTATAATGTTTTGATCAGTTTTAGTCCTGCGTACATTAACACTGCTGATGCAAATAAACCTTTTGCAGGATCTGAGAAGTTTAAGAACTTATACCGAGTTATTACCTAACATTTTTCATGTATAAAGACCAGGCAATTAGCAGGATCCAATACTGTCTTTTCAGTTTAATACTTTTTTGTGTACAAATTTGGATTGTGCCCTTAATATTAACGTTTTATTATGCCACAAGCTAGCACCAGTTGTAAATGTATTCGTAAATAAAACATGTCTTATTTGGTTGTTGCAGTTAGGATTTATTGAAGGCTTAAAAACCATAACAAATATGAATATTCTTTATTTCTCTATTCAAAATGAATCATGAAAAATGGAAGTGCCATGTTCCAATAACACCAAGTAGTGAAAGAAGATCTGAAATATGCAAACATTTCCATTTAAAATGCATGCTAAACATTTAATAAATGATTATTACCCTACAGATACAAATGTGTTAACTTGGTGTTTAAGTTGTTTTGTAAAGGTGTGATAATGGATGGATTAAAATGGAAATGACCCCCACTGAGGCTTCATATGTGTAGCGCCCAGATTTCTGTGCATCACCACTGTCACGGGATTTGTGTACCAAACAAATGTCTCTTTATGTTGCAGAAAGTCTTTATCACATACACATGTGGTCGGCCCACCTCTCCAGGTCAATTTCTGTTTTTGCTCCATCTATTCATTAATGAATCAGTTGATTTCTGCAACTTTTGTTTCAGTGCTGTCACCTCAAAAATCACTATTTTTGCTTAATTCTACATTCTATGTAAGGGCCAATAAGGGCCAGTTCATTAATAATAATTTAAGTTAAAAACAGTTAAAAATGAATGATAATAATTTCATTGTATTTCATGCAATGCTAAGAGTATGTTAGTTTAAAATATACAATTAGAAATGTTTCAAGGGTTAAAAATGTTTCTAAGCGTTAAATTTTACATTGTGATGTCACTATATAGTGGTAACTATGGTAACTGACTGTGTATCTTAAGTTTCGTTTTTAGTCATGGTGGAAGCAACACAGTCTTTTGACTAAATGTAGCGGCACTCCGTTTGGTCTTCCTTCTTAACTGCGCCACTTCTATAGTCAGTCGATAAAAACACTCTTTTTCCACGCGAACGACGAGACATGACAACTTTGTTGTTTTTAAGTAAACATTTTAAAAGACAAAGAAGTTGTCATGTCTCGTCGCTCGCGTGGAAAAAGAGTGTTTTTATCGACTGACTATAGAAGTGGCGCAGTTAAGAAGGAAGACCAAACGGAGTGCCGCTACATTCTACATAAAACTTTTAGTCAACATTACCCTTTTTTCCATTTTTTTAAAATTATTTGTCAGTACACACATCCAAGTGTCTGATTTTCTTCTTTTATGAACTTACCTTTGTGGTTTAGTTCTGGGTTTGTTTAACAATCAAGTAAAGCTGCAGTCTTACATGCATCATCAAAGGTTCCTGACGTCATCTGTGAACTCCTCCTCAAACAGTTACAACCTCACAAGTTCACGTGACGGAGCGAAAAAGTACAGGTACATACACACGGATATCTAAAAGTGTCCCACCTGAGGCGTTCAGTGCCACAGTGGTACCTCGGACAGTTATTAGTAAAGTGAGCCACCTGGGTCATGTGGCGTCATGCTATATGTCCTGATTTACAGTCCTTGTGTTGTGAAAGAAAGGCTGCTTCCGTGGTTATCATCCATGTTGAGTTTTTCTCTTAGATGACAGTGTATGCTCTTTGTTCTGGCTGTGTCTCGTGACGGGTCTGCAGTGTGCTGTGTGAGTCTCGGGCTGCGTCACCACTGACTGTAATGGCTGAACACTGCAGGGTGGAGAAAGCCCTGCAGCCTGCATACATTTAAACCATTTTGTTCTAAAAAAAAAAAAAGAAGAATATCCCTTATCTGAGACGTTTTCATGAGAAAAGATGAGATCAAATTGTGCTTTGAGCAAGTTAATATCAAGAAGTGTCAGACTGCTGTTCATTTCTGTTTAAACAGTCAAATAACTGCAAGGAACTTTTTGCTAATTTGTCAGAGATAGTGAGCCGTAGTAAGACTGTGATCAACAAAGTGTTTGTGCAATGAACACAACATCAAAAGCTTGAGTTTTAAGGGAGCAAAACAATTTGGACGGAGCCGGTCTGCCCCATTACCTTCTCAGTGGATACAAATTCCCATTTTAATTTAATCAGGCACAGCAGGACGAGCTCATGGGGTCCTGCATGGAATTGACTGTGGTGCAACACAGGTTTCATTTCCTGTTCAGGAGCTTTTTTTTCTTCTTCTTAAAGCCACTGTTTTAAGCTACTGTACAAGTGATCACCATGGCAACCAGAGCTATCCTAAACATGCAACAAAAATGGATAAAACCACAACACGAGAACAGAAAGCCACTTCTGATAAATTCATCTGTAATTACAGAGGCGAAATCTTTTATTTGGCGCTCGCTGCATTTTGTGTAGGAGGTTTACAGTAATACATGGTTAAGAAGGGGGTAATTTATCCAAGAATTTCCATCTTTTCATTTCAATCCAGTTCGCAATCACCCTCATCCTGCTTTATCGACCTCGTGCAAAGAAAGGTCATAGCATATCTATTATTAAATGACTCAGTCATGGTATGTTACATTATTAATCACCTCAGTGTAGCCTATGAGTATGCACAGTGTGGCTCCGAGTGTGTTATTTATGTTTAAGCAAAAAAAAAGGCCTCACAGGATCAACCGAACACTTACTTAATTACCACACCAGTCAGAGACAGACGTCAGAATCATAAATAAAGTCACATTTAACCTTTGAAAAATAAATCTCCCAATGCTGGTAATTTGTCAGCGGGCAGTGAAGCGACTCGCTATGTTCGCACTAACTGAACATGAATGGTAATGAAACTCTAAATACCAAAAATGTCCTTTGTGGGAACATAACAAACAGCCTTTGTGTTGCTGATGCAATTGTATAACATCTGACAGAGCCACCTGAACTGTCAGCATATCGGGGCCATAAAAGCAGCACAGAAGCAGAAATGTACTGTGAAAGCACCGCATGGGGCAGAGCAGCAAGAGCTCTGAGACACCCGCCCACCCTTCCTGAATCAGCCGTTTCTGTGGCGACCAGAGCGGAGGGGGGTGGAGGGAGGTGCTCGGTGAAAGTGAAGAGACAAACATTTGAAACCCAGTGGGAGAAACATGAAGGAAGGAACGGATGGATGGAAGGATGGATGGATGGATGTGGGGACAGATATAGTGATGGATGGGTGATAAAGGGATGTGGCAGGGTCAATGGGGAGCTCGGGCTGATTCCTCAACATCACAGTCGGTGACAGATTGACAGTCGGAGGCAAACAACAGCAGAATCCACAGTGAAAGCGACAAACACGGAGGGTTTTTTTTTTTTTCTCTCAAAGGCAGCCCAGATCACGGTCATGGCTCAGGGGTTTAAACCATCTAGACACTGCCGCTCTGTGAAATCTCATTCGGCCATATGGTCCTATTCAAAGCCTCGTATTTCTCTGTCCCCTCTGTACGCAAATCACACAGGCTGGAAGTAAGTCATGGCACATTAAGACCCACTTCACAGGCAAACTTCAAAAAGAGCCAAAGTTGATTCAACAAGTGGTGCAATGGTGGAAATAATTCAGGACTGACCTGCTGATTCCCTGCGGTAAACACTCCTGAGCTGCCATGACACACAAATTACATTTCCAGGATGCAACAGTACAAGCGACAAGTGTCACACGGCAACATGGAGGAGGAGAAGGTGCTGAATCCTGCAATGTTTGGTTCAGATGACGGCTTCGTATCAAAATAAAGACGATGAAGTTTGAGCTCATTTGTGGCCATATAAATTACTTTTAATATGATTGTGACACTTTTAGACAAAGTGGACATATGGGCAATAAAATCTACTTCGTAGCAAATTAATAACACATTGTGCTTTGCACAAAATGTCACAGAAATAACAGCTTTGCATGATCTTGCTCATTAGACGGATAAAACGCTGATGAAAACCTCATTATGTAATGGATTAGACTTTGATCTGGAAATATTGTTACAATCTTATACCACAGTGATCGCATTCTGTCAATGCTACAACAATTAAGGCTGGGTGCAGTAGTTCTTTTGCGCAGTTGAGACAAAAGGCTCACACTAAGCTCAAGAAAAATAGTGGAAATCTGACAAGCTGCAGATTTCCCTGACAGTTCTCAAGAAATGCCTGTGTCCACAGGCTGCGAACAGAAATGTATGCACAATCTGCATTCCATCAAATACTGTAGTCCTCCTAAAGCGCAGCATTAGAGATGGCACTGTCTTCATCATGTTTTTTTTTTTTTTTTTTTCCTGTTTCCAAACAAGACTGATATAACAGTTGCAGAGCTGAAGCGGTTCCCACTCCACCCACTTTCTCTTTCAGGGACACATGGATTCACACATGGGGGGAAACGGATGAAATCAAACGGTTCATTCCTATCAGAGGCTTTTCCCCAAGTCCCTGTGGTCTTTTTCACTTGTCAGTCAAAGAGGTAAACAAGCCTTCACACATACAAAACATACGTGTAAAAAAAAAAAAAAAAAAAAAAAACCCACTCCAACTCGTCACATTGCGACGCACGCACGGCTAATGACGGATTCGCCTCATTTCTTATGAAAACTTTCAGAAATCCATTTGTTTGTTTGTTAAATCCGTAAATCCTCTTTATGACAACATCAAATCATTATGATATGGAAGTCAAATTGGCACTGCGCTACTGACAGTACTTCATCATGAGGCTGTTGAGACTCACCTGTTTGTGTGGCTGGTCTGGTCGTCAGCGTCCTGATGTGGCGAAGCTGCTCAGACAGCGGCGGAGGTGCGTAGGGACTGGACTGAGTGGCTCACACTGGACGCATACCAGAGGACTGAGGGTCTCTGCGCTGCACTGCACAGCTCACAGCGCTCTCCTCTTCCCTCCGAGTCTCAGAGACAAACACCAGCTCTGCCTCTGCTGCCTCTCCCTCTCCGCCTTTCACACGTACTGTAGCAGCAACAGAGGGAAGGCTGGGGGCTGCAGCCTCTGTGATCAGCACAAGACTCTCTCTCTCTTTCCCTTTTCCTCTCTCTCTCTCGCTCTCTCTCTCTCTCTCTCTCTCTCTCTCTCTCTCTCCTCCAGGCTCTGTGTTTCTCCTCAAGTCTGGCTACAGGCAGCCATAACTGGGGAGGCTGAAAAACAGTGAGAAAGTGTATATAGCTGAAGTTGGCTCCCTCTGCAAGTATTTATGTTGTGTGTTAGTGTGTGAGAAGCGGCGTGCTCTGACAACAACAATGCACACAAGCGTACAAGCCGTGGGAGAGAGATTTACTCCTGCCTCCTCCTGCTCCCCCTTTTTCCACCACCACCTACCCAACCCACCCACCCACCTACCCACCCAGCCAACCTCTTCTTCTTGCCAGCCCCACACCAGCCTGTTGAAGTGAGTCATCAGCTATCAGCCAATCGTACGGTGGCACACGGCCTCCGATTAGAATAACAGGAGTATTTATGCATGTCTGTTTTGAGGAGATGAAAATGAAATGGAGAATTGTCTGGGAGGACTTGACATACTTTGCCGTGGGTGGGAAAGATCAGGTGATATTTCAAGAAATCACAAAAGGATTTATATATATTTTTATATATATATATATATATCACACCAATATATATATATATATACCAATCTCCTTAAATTTATCCTTTACTATTTCCTTTATTTTCTAGTAAGCAAGGATCATTGTTTTTGTTCTCACAACGCCTTTACAAAGCATACATATATCCATAATTATGATAACAAATGCACCGTATTCATCACTGCATAACTTGTGAGGTGTGACTCACTGTGCTATATGATTCATGATATCAAGGATGTTGCCACATTTGAGTACAATAAAGTCTGACCCGTGGTAATTATTCAGAGAAAATCAAGGTAGGGTATTAATAGAGCACAAAGTCGCTGCTCTACTGTGTAACTACGCACTGACCTGCTCCGCGTTCTCTGCCTGCTATGAGTGCCCTTCTGTGTAGTGAGGTGGGAGGAGGTATTTTTGGCGTTCAGGGTCCCAGAAGTTAAATTTCTGTTCACTTTCTGTGGAGACAACGTTTTGGAGCAGGGCTTGGATGGACGTTCACCTCCTATGGTTGAATCATCAGTACAAACAATGAGCAACTGTGCTGTAAAAAAGAAAAAAGAAGAAGAGTCACTAGTGAAAACTACGATTCCCAAGGAGCATTAAATGAATCACAAAGCCTTCACATTTACACCTGACCTCCAAAGAAAAATGACAGCACCAGTTATTTGTCATATTTTTAAGCATTGTGGTGAAGCAATTCATTCTCAGTGCAAACTATTTGGACTTTGACCCACACACTGATCCACAAGTCACACACTACAGCAGATAATAGGTTTCTCTCCCAGGTGATGCTCCTGGTGAGTCTTTTTGTCATCAGCCTGGTCTTTATGGCTGAGCTATAAGAAAGAGAGCTTGTACAAACTCCAGGTTGCATATAATGACTGTCTCAGAATCCTGCTCAAGAAGCCCAGGGGTAGTAGTGTCAGCAAGCTTCTTTGTGATTTATTGTATTGTATTTTAGTTTTTACCAGAACCTGTTGTCTTTTAGTCTTTTAATTTTTTTTTTTATCCTGCCCTGTTCTTTTAGTTTTTATCAAAACCTGTTGTCTTTTAGTCTTTTAGTTTTTATCCTGTCCTGTTGTCTTTTAGTCTTTTAGTTTTTATCCTGTCCTGTTCTCTTTTAGCCTTGCCATGTCTCTACACTGTCAATCAATATGTGCTGTGTGTGAGTCTGAGTGTGTGTTTGTGTGCGTGCATGCGTGTGTGTACATACAGATGTGTATGTGGGGGAGGGAGGGGTGGGTTTTGTCATTTTATTGTCTGTTTTTAATTCTTATTCTTTTTTTTTTCTGTAAAGCACTTTGTGTTACATTTCTATGTATGAAAAGTGCTATATAAATAAAGTTTGATTTGATTTGATTTGATTTAGGGATAAACAACTTCCAGGCCACCCTGAGAAGACTGGTGTATAAGTTTATATGTAGACTGCAGGAGTCCCAGAATAATCTTATTATACAGTTGACCAATCCAAGGTGTAGTTCTGTTAGATACCAGTCCTATATGTGGAAACACTGGCATTTGTGTCTTTAAGAGGAAGTGTATAAGCACTGTTTTTTTTATGCCACTTTTTTTTACATCTATTTATTAGATGCTTTTTTATTGAATTTGCATAAGAACTTTTTTTTATATTAGGTGATATAACGCCTTTTACACTGTATGTTTGTTTTATGTACTGTATGTGATTGTATGTCTATTTGGATGTTGGAGTCTGCAATTAAGTTTTGATATTGATACACTCTCAGAAAAAGGGGTAAAAAGTCCTTTTTTGTCCCCCGAGGTACAATCTACACTAATGTACCCCCTAAGGCCAATTATTGGACCTTAAGGTACCTATATGTACCTTTTTGAGGGCCAAAAAGGTAAATATGGGTACCCAAGTGGTAAAAGGTACATATATGTACCCTTCCTTTTACATGCTGGGGTACAATAGACAATCTGTGTTAGGCTCTACAAATTACAGTAGCCTAAATATAACTATTGTTTAAATAATTATTTAGTCTTTCTTCAGCAGTAGGTTAGTTATACTTTTATAACTTTAAACAATTTTACATTGTTTAGTTAAATGAAAATGAAATGGGAAATAAAAAAACAACAAGATTCTGATAAAGTGAAAACTTATTTATTTTTTGTATAATGTAGATACACAAAAATATATAAAATGAAATACTGGTACAATACTGTACCCCATAAAGGCTAATTTTGTACCCTTTTTAAAGGTCCATTTTTGTACTTCAAAATAAGGGTACAAAAAAGTACCTTCTGAGGGTACTGCCCCAGTGACAAGCCATTGTACCCTTAAAGGTACAATTCTGTACTCTGTACTTCTGTATTTTCTGAGAGTGTATGAGGTTGGACTGAGGTCAGAAGGCCAAAAGGACTGAGGGTTATTTTCCTTTTGAATCTCACTTCTTCTTTGGGTAGAGTGGATCGGGACATCATCATCACTGAAGCCAGTGCAACCCGGTGAGTGGGAGCCAACTCACATTGATTATAGGTCCTTCAGCACTGCGCTGACAATTGTACATTGTTAGCATCACTGATAATGCCATCCTGACCCATGGGGGAAGTACGGCCTTATCAGACAGGTCGCCCCGGGGAGTGTAACCTAACCCCCAGTACCACACTGAGGTCATCTGCACTATTAGTGCTTTTAGTACCACTGATAACACCAGCTGACGCACAATGGCAGTACGTTGCTGTATTAGACAGGTCGCCCCTGTAAGTCTGAATTAGCCCCATTAACTCTATGGAGTCTGGGGCTATTTTGTCCATTTTTTTATCCTTTTCATCCTGCCTGTATACACCACTTAAAAATGTTTAAATGCCATGTTGGTATTTTTTTTTCAGCACAACCTCACCTATTTGACCTATTAATAATAATAACTTATTATACTGACTTTTTTATACTGACTTACTGGATCAACATTTTGAACCAAAAGGAAAAAAAACAAGGTAACACTTTACAATAACCATCTAAGTGATGTTTATAGATGGTTTATAAACCAATTATTAACCATTTACAAAATTCTATACATATTTATTCTTTAAATGTTTTCTAACAATTTCTTAAAGGTATAAGAATAATTTTGAAATAATTTACATACTTAATATGGTGTTAAAAAAGTTATGAGTGCAAAACTATTAATAAACTAATAATTATAATGTAATTGTTTGTTTATGGTAAAGTAAATATCAATTTACATTAATATGCCATCTATTAAAAAAATAAATTATAGTTCAACATTAATACATTTTCTATTTACCATTCTAAATGGCCTATATACGGTTTATAAATGATGATTAAACATTAATAAACTATCTGTTTACCATTTATAAATGATGGTTTTTGTAAAGTGTTACCAAAAACAAAAAAACAACATAAATGTGATCTTGTGATTGTGTGTGATCCTGTCATCCAACTCTGTTTTTTATTCTAGTGAGACTCTATTTTATTTGTGTCTTGTGTGTTTAGTGAGCAATTTTTTGTGTGTCTTTTTTGATACACAATATTTCAATAAAGAATTTGAAATGATGCAAATGTGAACAAAGGTTGCAAATCTAACATATAAGAGGGTTCCATCCAGTTCTATCATTTTATACTAAATCTATTTGAGCTTGTCTCCAGTTTTACTTGGTATATCATCATCAAACTGAAACTGGCCTCATGGAGTTTACAGCCAGAACTTTAGAGGTAAATTTACAGTAGGGCTCCACGCTGCTTTGTTTTCTAGTCTGGATGTGGTGAAGAAGTCTGGATTTGGAGCTTTTGGAGAAGTTAACACTTTAGTGCTTTAGTGCTGTTAGCTACCTCAATGTTTGCTGTGTTCAGTGTTCTGTGCCAGTTCACAGCACACTGTAAAAAATGTCTGTAGATTTTACGGTGAAAAACTATTAAACCATGACAGTAAAAGACCGTAAAATGATAAATGAGTTAATTCAGTTTTAGTAACAATTAAATACTGTAAATGTATATATCAGCCAGAACAGTATTTTTACAGGTTTTAAATAAATAATAATAAAAAAACATTACTCTATTACTGTAAAATACATTGGCACCGTGTTTGTAACAAAAAGCATCACTGTAATTTTTGCATTTATTTTTTGTAAAAATACTTTTTCTCACTGTTAAATTTACTAAACACCATATCTCTATCAGAAATATACTGTAATATTTAATGGTAAAATCTTTAATTTATGCGGCATTTATAAAGTATTTTCTTGTCAATTATACGTCAAATCTTTTGATGGAAAAACCTTTTATTTATACGTTAAAAAATGGAATAAATGCAATCTTAAACGTGAAATCAACAGTGTCAACATCTTTTTACCGTAATATTAGAAAAAAGTTGCACCGTATTTATTACGGTAAAGTTCTGGCAACCACAGCTGCCGGTTTTTTACCGTAAAAACAACAGGTTTGTTTTTACAGTGCAGAGACTCTGAATGTCAATCAAACTAGAGAGAGGCAACCCGGCTCAGACTGGATCACGTATCTCATGTACAGCACCTTTAAACTTCCACCACAACCTCCAAGCCATTATAAAGAAACTGAAAATTATTGACGGTTGTGTAATTTTAAATCTCCAAACACTGTTATTTATCTGGATCGACATCCCGCTTGCTGAATAAATTGGTAATTTTCAAGGGTGACACTGGAAATCGATTGTGAACAGCACTTATGGCCGGGACAAGATTTAATTTGGTGCCAGACTGAGATAAGAATCAGATAAGACGTGGGACATCTGTGAAGTGTGCAGCACATAATGGAATAAATGTAACTCAATAACTGTCACCAGAAATTGTTTCAATGACTGTAGACCCAAGATTGTGGTGGTCTATTGCCAGGGTCTCACATCCAAATGATTTCTGTCCTGGTGCAGAAGGGGGAATAATTCGAGCCACAGGGCGTGAAGGTGAGGAAACAAAGTAAAAGGAGGGTAAGTGAGGTAAAGAAATCAATAGGTGATGTCTGAGAGGAAAAGGAGAAGCATGTGAGAAGAAGAAAAGGAGCCTGTTTCATATGACTCAAATGAATGCTGCTGTGTAGCTGTTACAGTCATTTCCTCTCCACACATTTCTGTTGCAGGCTGAAAATAGACTTTGCCATCAACTGAAAATAACAGAACATCCTGATGATTTTATGGCTGAGGCGCACTCATTCCTAACATGCTTTTTTTGTCTTCTCAAATTTCTATCATCACAAATTACTGTGATAGAGGACAAAATGTATTCATTTTAATACTGATTTAGAAATGTACCAATAGAAATGGGAATAATAAACAGTGAGAATGAGATGACTTTCTTGATTTAGAAAATAATTACATTTTAAAATTTTTATAAGTTCTCCGATCCTATAGATACAAATAAATAATAATAAATAAATCACCTGAAACTAAGAAATGTTGTGTTTCCGCAGCTTAGAATGAGTGAACCGACTGAACCCTCCAAACTGAGGCAGGGATTTTTTTTAAAATTGACAAATTTTTCATCATAGCCAAACTATAAAAAAATGATTTATTTTCAGATTTATAATTCTCCAGTGGTCCTTGAACAGATAATGTGACGAATGCTTCCTCAGGAAAACTAATCAAATCCAAGCTGTGAATAGTATTTCTTTAAAATTACTTCATTCTACATTTCTCTTTTAAAATTTCACCCACAATAAAATCGCTTGCACTAACAAAAAAAAACATTAAACAATTATTTAAATTAAATTCTTAAATAAAAAAATAAATAAATTAACATAAATTATTTTTCTTTTGCAGCATTTAAAATTCATCAATATTTAAAAAAAATATTATTTAAAAAGGGATTTAATAACAAAATTGCTGAACTTATTGGAACAATATTATAACTGTGAAATATTACTGTTTTGCATAGTTGTGGGAGCAGTTTGTCTGCAGTGCAAATGTTTTAAAGAATTATAAAAAAAAGGCTCACAACCCTCTGGTGTAATCTTTAACAATGTGTTGTATTGTATAAGATGATGTTGTTTCTAATGTAATATAATCAGCATAATAAATACAATGTATCCGTCTAAAAAGTACAAGAAACAACATATTAATTGGCATAAAATGGAAAGTTCTTTAAATGTGCATTTAGGTAGAGTGAGTAAATGTACTCGACAGTTTTCCAAATTTAGTTAAAACCACAACATCATCCTGAAAAATGTCAGAGCTGCTCTCTTTAGACTTGTCACAATGATTAGTGTTGCTTTGACATCGATCGCAGCTGCCTCTTGTTCATGAAGTCGGTAAAAGATCATAATTTGTACAGCTTCAAGATAAATGACTTGATATTCTTGGAATGAAACATTTCACTTAAGGTGTACAACACAAAACCTTTCAGAGGGCACGTCTCACAGCTCCTCATTTCAGAAATATATAACAATAAGGAGGAAAGTGTTTTTCTTCTCTCCTCATCCCCTCACAATACTGGACCTTGTAAAAGCAGCTGTATCCTACTGAGAGTGATCAATGACATGACAACCGCATAAGACTGTGTTTGACATGTCGCAGACTTCAAAAATATCAGCAGGGACATGAAGACATTACTCATTCCACTGGACTGGCTTATATTAATGGAGCAATGTTTCTCTTTGATATATAACAGAGCAACTTTAGGAAAGCAATGGTGTCATTTCCTACAGATCACAGTGCTACATTTAAAGCATGCAGACTTGGTCTATTTCCACTAAAACCATCATTCACAATCATATATTCATCAGTGGCCATTGTTCACCTACAACAGCACAATCATATCCATTGGATTGGTATTTTCTTCCACGCTGCTGTGGCCTGATCAATCGCATCTATAAATACCTTATCCTGGTTATTTCTGTCACAAGTGAGAAGACATGAAAATGATTTCAGTGATTATTTAGTATGTCAAAAGGAGATGATTCATCAGTCATAAAAGGAGACGAAGACCAACTGAGGCTATTTTACACCTAGTGCAACAGGCAGCACAGCGCAGCTGTAAATGCTAGTTTCAGATGCAGTGATTGATTGGACGGCTAGAAAATGGCCGGGACTAACCCCTAAATTCCACTGAATGTGTAACGGCCGATATGCATTCATTATAATCACTGTGTGAGATTCCACCTACTCCGTATCCGCTGCGTAGTGAGTCCGTCGGACGGACGACGGAGCACATCGCATCAATTCGGCACAGAGCAGATCGTTCGGGGCAGGAAGTCGTGCACAGACACAGAAAAACCCCCATCTGGTATATTTTCAAAATAAAATACCTCGGGTTCACGGCAGATCGTATTTCACAACTTGAAGATGTCGTGATGGGCGGGGACAGACCTGGATGTTGATTCCTAGTCCAAAATCATAAAATTATCTATGACCCGTCACATCTTTTATATAAAGACAACCATAAAAAGAAAGTGGCTTGGAAAACCATTGCAGGAGTAATGGGAGTGGATGGTATGTTACTAAGATGGTTCAATAAATGTTTGAAAGCAAATGATCTGTTCTTAAATGAGACATTCTGTAGTCTGGTTATATCACTTGATAACACGTGAATTCGCGAGATCTTGTGCGTCCTTGGGACTCCGCTGTCCTCAACAGTGCGGATCACAGACGGATCCGGTGTGTGTTGACGGACTGCGGAGATACGCAGCCATTGCGGACGGACCCGTGTCCGAGTCGTATCGCATCCAGTGGAATCCTGGGGTAAGAGATTGACACGATATGGACATCAAAGCGACTTACATTTGAGAGATCATACAACACAAGCAAAGATGAAGTCAAGAAACAACACAAGAATTAGCAAGAATAAGTGGCATATATTAGGTTAAGTCCTGTTACGACGTAAGTGCTTTTAGGACGTAAAGACGTAAAGCCTGATTTCCACCGGGCGCGTTACTGCAGCGTCACGCCAGCGTCGCGTATGCCGTTGCAAATAGGTAACACTCTAATCAATGAGAGCATTTCCACCGGGCGCGTAGCGTAACGTTACTGCAGCGTCGCGTCAGCGTCTCTACGCGAGCATTAGGTAGGACTTCTATTTCTCCGCGAGACGCTGCCAAATCGCGTGAATCTCAACAGAGCAGATCGCACCAGACACCAAACACTTCCGCCCCTTTCAAAATAAAACACAATACGCAGTTCATGCAGCCTAAAACTACTTCACATCAACATTATGTTATGACCGGGGCACCAGATCAGCAATCAATCAATCAAAGGGTCTCAGAGGATTGGCGACACGGACAACAAGAGACTGATTGTTGAAGTGGAACATCATACAATCATTTATGACATAACATATTGTTTTTATAAGGATAGATGGTCAGATCAACATATCTTTCACCGCAGAGAAGCAAAGTAAGTTGGTTTTTGTTGTTGTTGTTTACTTTATACACACAGTTTATCCATAGACTGTATAAATAGAGTTTAAAGTTTATCACGGGATCTTGCGGTCTCCCGTATGGTCAGGATTATCGCCTGATCTCATTATCTCGCGTGTATATACGGCCGGCTCGCTAAACTGACGTGCTGCTCCTGTAACGCGCCCGGTGTGAATCCCCAGTAAGTGTTTTTGGGGCGCAAGTGCAGGTTTTTTTTGTGTGTGCTGTGTGTTCATTATGTGTGTAGACATAGGGGACTGTTGTCAGATCAGGTTGAGGAAGAGAGAGAGGTGTGTGGGAAACTTTGTGGACTCTTGGCTAATTTTGCGTCACTGCAGCACAGGCAGCACACACAAGATGAACGCCGCTGAGTCTCTCAGTCCCTCCATGCCGCCAGCAGCCGGACGGACAAGCAGCAGACCTTAGCCACATTGTTTTGAAAGTGAATACTGTAGTAGTAGACTATATTGTTTTTTTGCCTTGCACCTTACTTTGCATCTAGATAATGTGCCAATTAATTAGCAAAAGTTGAGTTGGATGCACATGCACCATGCCCTTTAGACCGTGCACTATAGGCCCCTTACTGTCTGCAAAACTGGAGTAAAAGAAACAATAAAACAATCAAATCCACAAGAGATTATTGTGCCCAGTATGTGTCTGTCAAGGTACTCTCGCCCCATTTGTGACTTCTCTTTCCCTCAGCCTGTGTCTGTGTCATGTTTTCTACTCCCAGCACTACTTCCTTGACTCCCTTGAGGACCTCCACATCTGATACCAACGTGATGTTAAATGCTTTGAGAAGGGGGGAGCTGTGACCTGCCATACTCCATTTCAGTTACTGAAAAATGTCTTTGCTCTGGGGGACTGTGAGTAAAACACATGGAAGGGGGGTTCGCTCCTCCATCACTGCGTGGTGGTGGCATCAGGGGATGACAAAGCTGTCAGGACCCAACCCTAAAGGCTCTCCTTTTAAAGAAGTGTAACTGTACATGTGTAGGAGTTTGTAGGTGAAAGGTGTGTTTGGAGAGATAAAACACACTGACATTGATATGTACAGCACATATATGTACGCGTTATATTCAGTTGAGTAAGCCTTATCCGCGGTTATGATTCAGCTGCACGGTGGGGAAATTATTTACACCTTAATAGACTAATGACCCATTGTGCTGGGTGAGCAGTGTTACGGAGGTGATGAGGTCAATAGAGAAGCGAGGTAATGAGAATGACAGTGATGTGTTGCCTCTATTTGAATCTGTGTCATCCATCTTGCCCTTTGATTTGATCACATAACCGGTTCTACAGCCTGATAAACAAGACTCTCATCCCTCACTGTCACTGTGACAAGCAGGCCCGACACCCAGACGCTCTCAGAAACAAAGGCCTAGTCATTTAACACAGCAAGCAGTGACTAAATTCAAACAAATTACATAATATGGTCAAAAAACATGTTTTAAAGTCAATATTTTAAGACCCAGAACACGGTGGAGGGATTATATCTCTCGCATGGTCTGGGAACGCCTTGGAGTTCCCCAGGAGGAGCTGGACGTTGTGGCTAGGAAGAGGGACGCCTGGAATGCCATGCTTAGCCTGCTGCCCACGCGACCCGGCCTCGGATAAGCGGAGGAAAATGGATGGATGCATGGATAATTTTATGTGTTTAGAAGCAACTTTATAGGATTAATGTGTTCACAACTTGTTGCAGAGCCACCAAGTGGCCAGAATCAGTTACTGCAGGGTTAAATTAAGTAAAAGATTTAGTTAATCAAATTAAATCTTACAACTATGAAAACAACTCGTAACTAAGCCCCAATAAATTAAGCTTTGAGGTATGATCGTCAAGATATCTCAAATGAAGAATGGCCGATAATCATATTACTGGATTATAATTATTGATGCATTAAAGAGTTCATCACTTTAATGTTGCAGCTTGTAAAGGTGGAGCTAAGTTTAATTACTTTATATACTGCCGGGCAAAAGAACGTATAATAATATATGATTTATTAGTTGATTGGTATTTTGAATTAATCATCTAAATCTACAAAGTAGCTAGTAACTGAACCAATCAAGTAAAAAGATTGCTTCAGTTATTAGCTACTTCGAGTAAAAAGTAAAAAAATATGCCTGTGAAATATAGTGAAGTAGTAGTAAAAAGTATCAGAAAATGGAATACTCGAGTAAAATACAAGTGCCTCAAAACTACAACTAAGTTAGTAAATATATCAAATTACTTTCCACCACTGTCTCCTTTGTACATCCATAGTTGGCACCCATCAATGACCTGTCTTCCTCATCCAGCATACAAATATGAAGACCAGACTGGCAGCCGTTTTACTCATGTTTGGGTCCACCAGCATGAAAACATTATCAAAAAAATACCCTCTGTGAAACTATTCAGCTGAGACCAGATACAATTCACACCACTGTGCGAAAGGGTGAAACAACTGTCACCCCCTTCACAGAAATCACAACATACACAAAGACAGACATGAAAAATACTTATTTCCTCTGGGCAAAAACACATTTTGCTGCAGAAGTGTGGCCTGAGACACATGTTATGTTCAGTTTTGTTAGGCTCTGCTTTTTATAGATGACCTTCTCCATCTAAACAAAACATCACCATTTCCAGGTACCGCTATTTTGTGCAACCGAAGTGTGAATATTTACAAGCCATATCAGGACTGTGATAGAGTGATTGCGTCCCAGTGTCCCCTTTCCAATTACCATGCCTGCTTTTAGCTGACAGAGGTCTGTGTTTTTCCCAGGAAATATCAACCTCTTCACTGAAATCCAATAAAGCTACAACAAAACTGTTTTATTACAGTCATACTACTCTAGACCCAGTTGAAGACAATATTAAATATTATTTTAACGGAATGCATTTATTGGATGGGGGCCATTGCAATGGATGGAATACGATGCAATTAATTAACCCTTTGATGCACAACATGGGTCTAAAGTGACCCGATATAGTTTTTATGTTCTATATCTTTGCAATAAATTATTTTTCATCATTCAGGATTCCCGGTTTTCCTCAAATAGTTTGTGATCATCATACATTCAAATTTTGTGTTTTCCTTTATTCATTTTTTAATAAAATACCTTTCTATGTCACTACTCTTCTAATGCACAACATGGGTCAAAAATTACCCATTTCCATTTTTTTAGCTAAGTAGCTTGCAAAGCTAACTACTTCGCTAACTTCTTGGCTAAGTAGCTTGCTAAGCTAACTACTTAGCTAACTTCTTGGCTAAGTAGTTAGCTTAGCAAGCTACTTAGCCAAGAAGTTAGCTATGTAATAATACAAAACACTTTTTTCTTCATAAAGTATGAAAGGCAAAATGGAAATACTGATCTGTTGTTATCAAAAACAAGATATTTAAAGTAGGGTGACCAAGCGTCCTCTTTTGCCCGGACATGTCCACTTTTTACGTCCTGTCCGGGGCGTCTGGCCGGGTTTTATAAATTCAGGAAAATGTCCGGTGTTCACTGTTTTTCATAGGACCAGTACACGTGCACGTAAATTGACCGGCGCTTTGCACACAATTTTGCGAGACGTAATTACCAAGAGGCTGCCTTGTGGGCGGGTCAGCGCCGCGCACACACACAGAGAGAGACAGAGAGAAATGCCGAAGCGTAAGTGCAGCTTCACAGATGAACTGCAAAAAATGTTTTCCGACGTACCGTCCCGGTCGGGACAGGACAGGTGGGAGGCGGATTGCACCGTGTGCAAAGCTGGCACATATGTCTCAGTGTCTAATAAAGGTGCTCGAGATCTCAAAGCTCACATGGACACCGAAAAACATAAAAAAACTGTGCGTGTTGAGAGTTCTTCTGCAAAGTTGACTGAGTTCTTTGTTAGACCTGGGAAAACAGAGGATGCAGCGGAAGGTGCAATGGCATTTCATACTGTGAAACACCACAACAGCTATTATTTATCTTATTGCAGTTATTAAGAGATATATTGTTGAAGCTAGATTTTCTAACAGAAGAGTTCATATTTAGAACATTATTTCATATTATTTATATATTTATTTGAAAAGAGTCTACGAGAGCTATTATTTTGTTACAAGTTTTTACAGATTTAATTAAATTTTGCACCATTGAAGCATAATAAAGCATGTTCCTCAACCTCCGAGAAGCCTTTCTGAATTTGTGTCTCGAGGCCGTGCCGATTGTCCTCTTTTTTGGAAATCAAAATATGGTCTCCCTATTTAAAGAATACTTGGAATATTCATCATAAAATAAGTTGATATCAAAATATTGAGCACAGAAACACACAGCAAGCATTAAATAACATGGGAAATGAATGCGGGTCATTTTTGACCCATGTTGTGCATCAAAGGGTTAAAGCTACAACCAGACTGTAGGAAGTTGATTATTTACAGTGGTAAATATTGCAAAATAACTGTCTGTTATGACAAGTGCTGTCATCTTGTGTTAAGAGATTCTGAAGAATTAAGATGAAAGCATTTTACAAACTAGGATGACACTCAGAGAGTGCAGACCTCCACCAAAGAAAATGGTGTATTCACATGTTCCCCAGATGGTCCCATTTCCCAAATTGGGATGTCATTCTTCCAACTTTGGTGCTTTCATGAGCTTGAGTTGTAATGTGAAAATGACCTGGATGCTATAAAGAAGATTTGTTGTATTTTCCTGCTCACAGAACTTAAAAAAGTTGATAGCCATTTCCACACTGCAAAAAAAGGGGTGTCTAAAAAAATGAATCTGAGGAAAATTATCTTGCTGCATGGACAGATAATTTCACTTGACAAGATTTCTTAAATTAAGATTATTAAATCTAGAAATAAGCATGTTGAATGCTTAAAATAAGAAATTAACTCTTAAAACAAGATACATTAAAGCTGCAAGCAGCGATGAACTGGCCCGAGCAGAGTGACCTGACAATTATTTGTTTCTTACCAAGATATAAAAAACTTTTGTTAAAGTGTTTTTTCTTGATTTAAGCATTCAACATGCTTATTTCTCGATTCGGCAATCTTAATTTAAGACATCTTGTCAAGGTAAATTATCTGTCCATGCAGCAAGATAATTTCCCTCAGATTTAATGTTATTATCTTGTTTTTAGACACCCCTTTTTTGCAGTGCAGTATTTATGTGACAATGAAGAGCAATTTTGTAAAAGTATTCTGACAACCCATGAATGCAGCAACAAAACCTTAACTTGCAAGGTCAACAAAAGTGAAAAATAATTGGAGTATCCACCCTGTGATGTGGATCCACTCCAAAATTGATTGGGTCTGTCCTTGGCCCATGCTACATCTCTCCACCAAGTTTCATGAAAATTGGGCCAAAAGTTTTACCCATAATCCTGCTGACAGACAAACAACCCAAAACAAAAACATAACCTCCTTCACTGAGGATATAATTATCCCTCTTTACTCCTTTATATGTAAGTCAAGAATGTAATACAAAAGAGACATGCCTTTTTTTTTTTTTACTTTGTTAGCTATTGAGTATCTTGTCTGAATAAAGGCACATTAGGGGTTAACACTCACTTTTAAAACCATTAAGAGCTTTCAGGAGATGAGCCATTGATTCCCTGGTGGCTCAATGCACAACTGCACAGCCACAATACAGGAGGAGGAGAGTCACGCAGCAACGATAATCCACTTTCATGGGCCAGAAAAAGCATTTGGATCACAACGTAAAATTCAAAAAGAAGAATTAGATGGCTGTTTGTGCTAAAGCTCAGGATGCAAACTGCATCGGCACAAGAACTTTAGAGGCAAAAAAGCCAAGCTGAAACATGCTTTCTTCTCAATATCCTATTAGTCCTTCTCAGATCCCTTCCTGCCCGTTTCCTCGTCTTTCAACGTTCAGTCTATTCACTTCCATCTCCTCCACATATTCCCATGTCCACCTGTTCCCTTTAAGCCCCTGACTGATAAACAGCCTTCCTCCAGAGAGACTACACGTTATAATGTTGTAAGAGAAGAAGATGTCAACCGGCAGACATCTTTATATGTTATCTTTCTTTATAACAACACCCTGGGTACCGAGCTGTCATTTATTTTCTCTCAAAAAGAAAGACTGAACTGAAAGGCAGTCAGAACGCAGACACATGCATGCACATCCACATGAACTCTGCAGAAGCACACTCCAGCTGAAAATACAAATACAAGTGTGCAGTAAAATGCATACAAGACCCTGAACATACAGCTTATACTGTGGTGCACTGAATATTATACCCCTACCTTGAAAATCTAGAAGTTTTTTTGTGAGACTTTGGCTTTTTCATTGAAGCAATAAAGACACCATTATGTGGAGGTTTCTCATTCAAGGAAGATGAAATTAAAATGAATAGTGTAGGGAATAATAGGCAAGGTCTCTGGCTGTTTTTCTTTGAGAAGCCATACTTGTTTGATCCCGTGCTGCTTTTCATCTGCTGCATTTAAAAAAAGATTCTGTCTAACTGCAGCTACTTGATCATTTCCTTAACCTCCATTGAAATCACACAAAAACAAATTATTAACACTGAACTGCACGTGCACATTTCACTGGATTCTATGTTTCTGAACAGAAATCAATAACTATTTTGCGCCTAATCATTTTGCAACCAGCTCTGTGTACATGAGTCCCTTTTGCATTTAGCACGCAGGCATTACATCAACAGTAGGGAGCCCAGAGGATGCTCCTTCTGGATCTGCCACATCTACTTTGGGTGGAAGTAATTAGATAAGACACTTAATGACAACACGTTGAATAGTTGAGATGGAAACCACATGGGCACAGTGTGCAGTCTGCCCTCTAATCCCACCTATCTGTTACCATTTTCGCAAGATGCCACAATGCAAGAAACACACCAGGGGCTATTAAATGTTTGTCAGGCTCCCACTCTCATCTCTGGCCAAGAGTGCAGCAGTGGCTCTAATAAAAAGCAAAGCTACAAAGCCTTGACTTTGAACTATAAAAGCAAAAATTAGCCCAACAAACTGCAAAACCGCACTAGAATAACTGTAAAGGCTCAAAGTGATGCTGAATAACTCCTCTGTGTTGCAAAGTACAGAGAAAGTCACATCTGGGGATCAGATTGCTTATTTTATCATACAGCCATTTGCCTGTTATGCGAAGGCAGTAAATCACCTTTAATTGGATCTCATATGCAGCATGTGTTTAGAGACTGCAACTCCAACCCTTTCAAACCCCCATGGTGGCAGGATATTGAGTAAAAAAACAAAACAAAAACAAAACAGGAAAAAAACAATGAAATGCTCAATGAATGATATGGCATTTGTAAACTCTGTATGTTCAGTGAATCAATTTTCAGTTTATAAATAGGATGATGCACAACGAATTGATGAAACCCATAAAAACCTATATAGGATATGTTTTCCACACTGCACTGCATGCATGAAAGGAAGTGGCACATAAAAGGTAAACAGATCAAGATAATGATTCCTATATGAGGAGTTATGAAACTCTCAACATTTGCATATCTATTTCTGTCCGCTCTCCTGCGTGTCTCCATGACTGTCACGGATTAACGGCTTCAGATGTTACCTCATCAAGCAGGAGGGGCAGGTCACCCTAACATTGTTAGATCCAGAGTGGAGGGGTCATATGATACTGTCGGCGGGGAAAAGCTCAGTCCCATTCTCTCAATCATTATCCTTTCTGATTTAATTTCCTCTTTTGGGAAGGATAGAGAGCTGCAATTTATACAGGCAGGATGAACCACATACTCTCACAGCCTCTTGTAAAAAATGATTTTACAAGAGGCCACCAACATTCAATTTTAAAGACTTGAACAGAGACAGGGGTTATGATCTCCTCCCAATGTGTGACAACCTCCACAGAAACTGAGCAAACTCCAGTCGCTGAGGAACACTGTGAGATGTGGTTCAAAGCCCCAGGAAAAGGTAGTACTTTTTTTGTTTTTTTTGGTCAAACTAGTTAACAATTTCCAAGGCCAGGGATGTACAAAGTGCTTCGGTGGATTGACTGACCAATGAATATTTGTTCAGATAAACACCGTGTCTACCAAAAAAACAATCAAGCAGCCGTCAAGAGGGTATTAGCCATACTGAAGTTAGACGAAATTTGATCACAAAAATGACAATGTAATTTGTGCAGCAAAATCTATCATGGCTTCACAGTGTCACATAGGCAACCTGGTCTCACAGAAATCCGTGAAATAGCCACGGATTTCGCTTAACTCAAAATCCGTGAAATAGCCACTGAATCGCTCAAATTTCCGTGAAACTGACACGGATTTCGCTACAATGCAAGCTAAAGACAGTCATATCCCGTGGCTATTCCATGGATATTTGTTCCTATTGGTTTGTTCCAAGTCACGTGACTTTCAAGGCTTTTTGGCTTGCGCAATAAGGAGAGGGCACGAAAAAGACGCAACCATTGCTTGCTTCTGGTCGCTCCCAGCTTTATTAAAACTGTCCATGATGTTTTGGGGCCTGTTTGTGACAACGAGTTCCCTTTTTCTGAGGAAAAACTCTTTGGGTTTACCCACCGTCTCGGGATGTCTAGTTGTCTGGTGTTGCTTCAGCTTGCAGGGTTTCAAACTTTCATTTGCCAGTTTCTCACTGCAAAAGATTCCTTTGGCTTCTATGAAGCCGAACTCAATGTAACTTTCATGGTACCCTCTTTTTTTCTGTTGGAGATATTCAACATTCTCGCATCCCTGACTCTTCGCCATTTTTCCTTTAGCTCTGTTTCTGTTGCTAGGTGAGGTCACCTGTGTATACTGCAGGAGGGATGTTACACATGCTCTTATTCTCGCGATATACGGTAGTCTATATTTTTAAACTTTTCTATAGTGTTTATTTATTTAAATAAATGAATAAACATTTAATGTAGCCCTTATTTAATTGTTTTTGTCACACCATTCTGCATAATAAGGTTTTTTGCTTTTGATACTTTAAGTACATTTTGAAGCTGATATTGTAGTTTTGCATGCAGGACTTTTACTTGTAGTGTAGTCATTTCACAGTGTGGTATTAGTACTTTGTAGTGGATCTGAACTTTTTTGACCACTGCCATTAAGGTGCTTGCTTGCTGATGGTTGAAACCACAAATAAAACAGGATTTGCCTTTTATTCAAGTAAATGTCCAAGGCTGGGGACTTTTATACCCAAACTTGATTAAATTAAAGTATTATAACATCAACACAACATCACAAGAAAGCCAAATATATAATAATTATCGTCACACTGTTAAAAAATTTGCCGAAGTAATTTTTTGTCAAAAATAAAATGTGACTGAGGCAATTTTTTGAACATGCTATTGTGACTTAAGCAAGATATGGTAACACTTTATTTTGAAGGTGTCTACATAATAGTGACATGAGTGTGTCATAAACATGACATGGGATGTGTCATGAACATTAATGACACTTTGAAGTAACATTAATGCTCATGATACTTGTCATGTCATGTTTCTGACAGGCTTGTGTGACTCTTATGTAGACACCTTCAAAATAAAGTGTTACCATATCTTGCTTAAGTCACAAAGGCATGTTCAAAAATTGCCTAAGTCATTTATTTCTCTTAAGTTACATAATTTACACACAGTGTTATTACTATACCAATAGCCATCCTTTGTTACATCCTTTTTGAGTGAAATGATCAATAAATGTCATATGTTACACTTTTGGTGAAGTTTTTTGTGTTTCCTGCAAAAGTTGAAAAAATGAGTTAGGCGATTATTTTAACAGTGTTGTTTGTGACGTGTGATGGTTATGATTGAGGACTTACCATGGCCTGTGTCGGTTGCACCGCCCGGCGGGGACTTTACGTCGCACAAATCGAGCGCACATTCTTTGTACCCGCATCCAACAGGTGAAACGCAGTTAAGAGGGAGCGCGGTTCTTCAAACAGAAGCAGCCAAAACGTAGAAGTATCGGTCAAAACGTCAATAAAAGGCAAAATATGTCGCACAAACTTTCCAAACTCAAGAAGTCGGATTGTTTTTACCCCTTAAATCTTCATCACCGAGGAAGAGGAGGAGGAGGAAGAAAACCGTGGAGCCGGTAAGTTTACCATTAACTGCACCTTCGCTGTAACAGGTTGTTTGAAAACATTTACTGTTGTTGTGAAGACATTTCCAGCTTCCTCGAAAGGTCTTTTACTCGATAAAAATATTCAATGGGCAGCTAGCTAAACATGAATTATAATACTTTCCGAAGTTAGCTAAACAAAGATGGTAACCGGAAGTGACGTTTATCTGCGAGGGCGTCATCAAAACTGGCGATTTCTTGGTTACATACAACTGTACATTAAAATGTACAATAATCATTTCCTCCACTAATTGCATTATATATTTATATATATATATATATATATATATATATATATATGTATGTGTGTGTGTGTGTGTGTATATATATATACACTACTGGTCAAAAGTTTTAGAACACACCAACTTTTCCAGAATTTAATTGAAAATGATGCAGTTTAATGTCTCAGTGTACTCTGAAATTATTGCACATTTGCAACATTTAAAATTATTTATTGAGCATGATAGTGTTTTGAAAGTTAAAAAAAGATTAAAATCACATTTTATGTTGGGCTAAAGGACTAAAAAAAGACACAGAATGACCAAAAAAAGACACAAAATGACAAAAGAAGACACTAAAAGACACAAAATGACTTAAAAAAGACACAAAATGACAAAAAAAGACATGAAAATAATTCAAAAATGGACAAAATAGCCCAAGACTCCATAGTTAAGTTGTTAACCCATTTCTTGTTCCCTGAAAAAGGCCTTCTTGTATAATTCTGAAATGTACATTATTTTTCAGTTTTGGTTAAGCTTACCTTTTTTTATTTACCTCTGGCAGTTCACCACTTACCTTTGTACCCTTTCAAGCTGTTCATTTGACTTGAACTGCTTGAATTTCAATAAAAAACTGGAAAAACTGGGGTGTTCTAAAACTTTTGACCGGTAGTGTATATATATGTGTGTGTGTGTGTGTGTGTGTGTGTGTGTGTGTGTGTGTGTATATATGTTTTTACACAAAATGGCACTGATCCTTCAAAACGGTACAAGTGCTGCAAAACAACCTGTGGTGTTTTTCATTATCTCTGTTAAATGAATCTTTCACACAAACGCATAAATCACGAATGTTTAAACTATGAGTCACATGCACATACTACACTTGCTTTTGAGTTTTTGTGCTTGTGTTACTTGATTTGGTTATGTGCTGTCTTGCTGATTGTTTAGGAATGTAGGCATATGTGTTATTTTGCTGTGTTTATGCATGTGGTGCTGTTGCAATAGGCTATGCATGGTTGGGCTGGATATGACAATATGAACTATGAGACAATTTCTAAAAATTCAACTGTCAGAGATTTTGCCATACTGTTTATTCCTGGTGAGGTGCAATATAGGTTGTTTTTTAACTTATGATTTGAACTGCCTAGACTGAGGATGCTGTGTGTTGTTGTCATTATTGCTATTGTTGCTGGTATTATTGGTATTGTTATTGCTATTGTTGCTGGTATTATTGTTATTGTTATTGTTATTGCTATTGTTCCCGCTATGTTGCGTTTCTATATTCTCTTTTTTATGAAGCTTTTGTGTTGTGACCCTGTGTCTACCAATCTATGCTATATGCCATGTAATGCCATGGATTACAGTTAGGTTTTCTAAACTGACCTAACCTAGTTCCTTTAACCTTACTTATGCATTTCTCAGCAAAACTAATAACTAACTGATCACTGAACAGAACAGTTGATGATGCTGTTATTGAGCTTTATGATTTCAGCATTAAAGGAATTAAGTACATTTTAATTTTTTAGGTATTTAATTTGCTGCATTAGCCAACAAAAGACCGTTGTCTGAAAGATATGAGGTGTCACATGGTCTCACATGTAATATGACTGTAATATGTTAAAGCTAATTTTGATTGATTGTCAATTTAGAATTAAAATCCATATGATCACGGCCTACCTGTTGTACATAAGTTGAATTGCTTAATGTTTGGATTGGATGAAAGACCAAGTGTGATATTGCTCTTCGATTATGGGGTATAGTTGTAATTTGGTTAATATTGCAGCAGTTCAAAGTTCAGCTCTCCTTGTGTTAAATATCATACTAACTAAGGTGCATTTCATCATGTAGAGCTGCAAATATGCTGTGAGATCAACCAATGTGATTCTCTCTCTCTCTCTCTCTCTCTCTCTCTCTCTCTCTCTCTCTCTCTCTCTGTCTCATGCTTACCAGCATTTCTTAGCATCATTTTGGAGGACTTGAAAAACAAATTCTAAAGCAGCTGAGTAAATGTTTTTTTGTGCTATGTTGACATCAAAGGACTGTACTACCACTGACGCCCAGGCGGCTGCCACCACAGGGAATGGCTTAAATGGAGATAAATCCTTTCAGATAAATTTCTAACACACACTTGCTCCAGAGACTTCCCCAACTGTACAGTACAAAAAGAACCATAAGCATTTAGCACCGGAGAATTTGTCAATAAAGGTAACATTACAAAAAATGGACAATTGAGTGTCTCAAGACCAACCAGCAGCTTTTGGTCCTCTTCTCTTGTAGCCTTTGAAATATACACAAAATTAAACATCAGATGGACATGACAGATAAAGGAACACATTGGTATCATGCTGTGTTTTAATTTTTTTTTGTCTTGTGATTTATCACAGCGTCTTTGCTCTGTTTCCCTGCCAAACGCTTGCTCTGTCTTTTTTTCACTTTTGGTGGAACAAAACAAACAGTAATACTTTTACTCATTGAACATGGTGCATAAACCTGCCGTTGGTTGTTGAAAGCCATGTTAAGGCCATAGCAAGGCTGTGTTACTGGAAAGAGCTCATATGGTGGGTGTCTGGAATATTAAACTGGGCAGACTGGTACTCAGTAAGACCCTGAGCTCAGCAGACATGAGCACACGGTTTGGCCATGATCTGTAAGACACTGTCATCTTAGCAGACAGTGAGGAGCTCTGTCTCCTGGATGAGCACAGAGCTTTGGGGAGGTGTTGTGCCAGCAGCTTTCTAGACAAGCAACAAACCGATCAGAAAATACAGAGATAAAACTGTGCAGCAGCAGAAAGCACAAAGAGCTGAGAGAATGTTTGAAGGACAGCAGCATCTAACCTCTGTGTACGCCAGTACCAACACTTACGCAACTAAGTACGGAATGATCATGTTAGCATATGGGTTATTCAGTTCTATTCCCAGCCTTGCCTGGATTACTGTTGGCCCTTTCATATTTTTGGCAACATCATTTAAGAGGAATTATCTTATATGGGCCGTGTCATTAGGTAAGCGAGTAGGATAAGACAGAAGTAGCACAAATATGTGTGTTTATATTTGACAGCGGGAATGATGGGAGTGAGTAGAGTGCATTTTTTTTGTGTTGTGTCTAAATTAGGCCCCATTCACACGAGGACGCTCGCGGGTAAAAACGACAAAATATTTAATCAGAAGTGCCTTTCGTTTAGACGGTGATGGCGTTTTGGGGGCTTGAAGACGCAAAAATCTGAAACCACCTTCCAAAGTGGAAAAGTTAAATACGCTCCGCCGTAGCGTGTCGTCTACACTGACAAGACACAAAACTCTGATCTGATCTGCTCACGTCACGTATGTGTTAACGTCACATACATGCTCCAGTACAGGAAAATAAACAAACGTGGGATTATTTCCATGCGTCGGACCTTCAAGCTGCTCTGGCAGCTCTAATAAACTTACAGGAGTCTTTCCACCAAATGTACAGGATATGTACAGATAGTATTAGTGAACAGAGAAGGATCTGGAATTACCTCCATCACATTTTGGATGCAGCAATTCGTCGGAGGCGAGCCAGACGGCTGTGAACGAGACCTGGGAGATCTAGTGATGGTGGAGAACTTTGTGGAAGGAGTAGCTGATGAAAATGTGTGGCGTGAAAACTTCTGCATGCCCAAAGATGCTCTTATGGCTTTAAGTGATGCCGCCTGGAATGTATACAATCGATTTTCACACACTTTTGCGTCACCGTATGCAGCAGATTTCCTCCCGAAAATGCTTGTCTAAACGAGGAATAAAAAGTGAAGACGCGACGCCACTTTTGCGTCTTCTGTTCAGACCGTCCTCGTGTGAACGGGGCCTCAGTAGGCTTAAATCTTTTAACAGTTTTTGTACAAAATCATATGAAACATAAAAGCGACTATGCAGCTTTCGTTCATGACATGGGAGTCTTTCAGTTTACACGCACGTACAATTGCACAGCAATGTACAGAAAGACATACACAGCAGCCAGTGGACATGAAGTAATGACCATCATGAGGCCTGCTAAAGCACATTTGCATTTTCGAAGGCATTCAGAGAGGAGCTGTGAATTAAAACTACTGCTATCCTTGTTGCACATAATCAGGATCTTCAAAGGCAGAGACATTGATTCAGTCACATGTTCACGTGTGTGTCGATGCATTCAGCTTTTCCCTTTCATTGTCTGGAGGAAATGGTTGGAAATGTTAATCTGTGTTGTGGCTAATGCAGGATTAACACCTCCTTTTCTGCTCATTGTTCAAGCAAGACACTGATTGGTTAACTAAATGTAAACATTGGTTCTACTCTCTTACTTTGTCATGATGTATGATTTTTATATCTGGCTGTGTTTGTTGTAAACACGCAGCAGGAATTAATAATTCAGAGACGCTTGCGTCAAAGAAGGCTCGACCATTTATAGCTACAAATGGATTTTTACCTGCTATTGATGGAGGAGAAAAAAAAAGGATGCTCCTCTCAGCATTCGAGAGGCAAAAATGCAGAGGCTAACAGAACAGCAGATGTGTATCACTGAGATATGGCATATACATAATGCACAAGGCAAGAGAAGCCAGTGAATGTATGATTAATAAGAAACCAAAACATGTAGCAGGAGGTTGGGATGGAGGAGGTGTAACCAGTTGAAACTGTGTGTAGCAGGTAGAAGGAAACTGCAGTAATGAGAAGTGTGTGAGGCTGCCAGCTTGCACCGGATCTTGCCTGCTTTATTGTAGTATACTGTAGCATTGTTGTAGTATTGTAATGGCCAAATATTATTTTAATGATTGATTTATCTTCACAGTATTTGTTTGGTCTCTAAAATACAGATTAGGAATAACGGCTGTGTCCTTTGATGCAAATATTTATTTTTTTAATTTTCTGTAATTTTTATTTTCGATTTTATGTCTCTTGCACAACATATCTTTTTTATTTCTCTTGTCCCTTGTATATATATATATATATATACATTTTTATGTTTTTATAGTCCTGCTACTAAACCTTAAAAATCTATAAAACAAGTTCAATTTCTATACTTTATTTAAAAAAAAATGCATTGATGCACTTCCTCACCTATATTAGGTGGACATGTGTACATAATGTGTGACTTTCACTCACTTGAAGTCAATTTCCCAGCAGGCAAGTTGCCATGCCAATTATCAGACCGCCATGTAATTCGATAAACAGACCTGAGGCCTTTTGCTTTTATTACAGGGGGCTTTGGCTAACTAGCAGACTTCAATCAACTCTCACATTGAGCTGAAGCTCCTCAAACATAGCTGTCAGACATTGGAGCCTGGAGAGATAGCAGAACATTTCATAACAGTGAGTTGGCAAAAGACAAAATCCTCCTGACGTTGAAAGAAGAGTTTGATCATTTCTCGTGTTATCTCTGGTTCTAAGAACAGTGTAACACTTTTAATTTTCACAAATACCTATAGGAAAATACTTATTTTTTTTATTCATAAGTCTAGTTAATGTAATGGCATGTCTTCTCTGGGGAGTCAGATCAGGTTGCCAAGCAGATGGGATGTAAAGCCTTTGTATTCTATTTCCAGTCCCACCCCTCAGGAGCCCAATCCATCATCTGCTGATATGTCTCTGTCTACACTGGCCCCTCCCTCTCATTAAGGAAATGAAAACCTTAATTGGAAATTGTGTTTAATCTCTGACATGTTTGAAACTCTATCTTCCCTTCACTTCTTCTAAATTGGAGACACATTTGACAAATTCGGGGCGGCAGCTCCACCGATGCATATCCCGGTTGAATGTTTTCATCTTCGCCCACTTGCCACTATTCACGCCATATTATGAGGCCAATAATTAATGCCTACAAAACTCACAAGGACGCTGGTTCACCAAAACTAATCCGTGGTGGAAAATTGAAAACGAGTAGTGGCGAGTTGCTCTCACAGTCATGCATGAGTAAGGATTTTGATTTGAACTAAAGATAATCTTGCAGATGACGGGGCGCATTGGCATAATGGATTTCCGCTCCGTTCAAATGTTCACATGTGATTAATATTAATGCATCTACGCAGATGAGCATGTGCCAGCTTCAAACACTTCCGCTGTTTGAATATTATTCATGTCCCTCACTTGACAAAGCCTCCGTTTCTTTTGACCTGTGATGTCTGAAAATGAAACAGAAGAACGGCATCATCATGCTTTGCTGTGTTTCTGTTGTCAAGGCTGCAGAATAGATAAACAATGTGATGAGAAAAAAGAGATTCACCCTTGTGCTACCAGAGAGGCACCTCAAATCTACAACACATCTAATAGTAAATTCTATAAGCTTGTCTGTATCCTATGCATCTGCAGGTTCAAACTAATGTGGTTTTTACATTGAGCACAGAGGTGGCTCGTGTCAATTGTTTTTTTTGATCAGTCAATCAGTCAATTTTTCACATTTATCCTCAAATTGTGACTCTTGTAGTCTCAATTTATGAGTGATTTTCTCCATTACAAGAATCTCTTCTACAGTGCACATCCACTGCTCCTCGGTTGGAGGATCTACCTTGTACCACATTCTGGTAATTGATTTTTTACTGGCTGACAGCAGTACTTTAACAAGATACTCGTCCTCTTTTTGTATTATATCATGTGTTAAATTCCCCAAATAGAGTATCTTACATGTTTTTGGTATCTCATATCCTATTATTTTTTGTAACCCCCTCCATATTTTATCCCAATATCCTTCTAACTTTTGGCAGGACCAGAATATATGTGTGTGGTCCGCATCTATGTGGCCGCATGCCCTCCAACATGGCTGCTGAATAGATACCATCCCTTTCCTAATCTTTGGAGTTATAAAAAATCGGGCCACATTCTTCCAGTTGAATTCTCTCCAGATCCTCGAGCTAGTGGACGTGCACTGCAATTTACAAATATTGAACCACTCTTCCTCTGTTATTTGTTCTTTTAATTCCTTTTCCCATTTTTCTTTGATTGCAAGGGAGGAAGACTTTCTACATGACATCAAACTTTTATAAAGGACTGAAATTACTCTGCATTTTTTACCTTCATAAGCTTTCCTAAATACCTCAGCAACTTCTTTATCAGTATCTGTTTTTATCTCTTTCTCATAATAATCTTTTATTTGCAGGTAGCGATACGTGTCAATTGTTTTAACTGTGATCCTGTCCAAACATTATATTGGGAAGAAACATTTCTAGATGCATACAAGGAGTTAACTAATAACACTTCCAATTATTTTTTTTGTGCATCTTGCATTTGGAAGCAGTGAGATATAAGTCGCTGATGGCAGCGGTAGATGCATCTGTTGTAATATTAGACTCTAATTATAGTAAAAAGATGATTAAAAGGGTTGGAAGACGCCTGGTTAAAGAGCAGCACTGCTGTCAGGATTGGGGATGATGCTGGCAATATATTTTTAAATACACTTGAACCTGCAGTGTATAGTTTCTGCCAAATCACTTCTGTCTGCTGGATATGTTTTTTGAAGAGTTTTTAGCATGCAGTGGACAAAACAGAGAGGACCAAGTTCAGTTTTTGATTTTTACCAAGACTGCCTATAGAGCTAGACAAATATATTGGATGTTACGCTCATATCTGAACATCTAATTTAAAATTTGTAACCTTTCGGCAGTGAAACGTCAGGACACATATTGTTGAGTTGTTTATTTGAATTATGCTAAATGTTTTTAACAATGTTCAAACCTAAAGAAATCTGTAACTTCTCACATGCAGCAGCAGTATGTTTTTTTTTTTTTATCCAATTCTAAGCCAGAGTTTTAGGGTCCATTTTTAAGTCTTGGTTGCTTTTAACTTTATATTTTAACCAGACAAAGGATTTTAGACATTGGATGTCTGGATCTTAAGTTGTCAGAGAAACAAGCTGAGCAAATGTTATCAGCAGTTGGCTCACAGCCCCTCCACCGGGGTGCCTAACAGCATTGGAAAAACACAGATTTATAATGTGGAACTGATTTATTCAGTGTTATTACCAGTTTCTATCACCTGGTTTGTTTGTTTTAGAGAAGAGGAGAACTCTACGGATAATTCTGCTCCTGATAAAAAAACCCAAACAATAAACACTGAAGGAATTCTAATCAGCAGCGTTTGACTGCAGTGAATGGAAAAATAAGACCACTGTAACTTCTTCAAAGGTCTTGTCTGACCAGCAATCAGAAAATATGAATTTTACAGTGGTTTTTAAAACAGGCAAGCAACAAGCAAAAAAAAAGCCGCTTTATGTAAGTTAACAAATTCATCTACGGCACTAATAATTTCAACTCTTAATGTTTGTTCATATTATGACTTAAAAAAACTAACTCTGCTGATATATTATCATCAGATTTTTAGAACTCTGAATATTTGTATCTGCCTCAAAGGTGGGACAGATTGTCCCTGCGTTTGGCTGTGTTCGGCAGTGAAACACTAAATGCGAGTTGGACCTGTCATATATTTGGATATTCGTGTTTGAATGCCAGTGTTGGCTTAGGTTTTCGGGGATGTGGACAGAAAATCAGCTCCAATTAGTAGCTTTGGACTGGTTTTAGCCCAACTTGGCTCATTTTGGCACATCATTTATTACCAGTCTGGCATGAGTTTGACAATCAGCAATACTGGAGGAAATCACTTCTGGCTACCTGGCTTCATGTGCGCAAAGACTCAGGTTGAAAATGAACAATGTCTCCAAAAACAGAGGACAAAAACAGTTGTCCCTACAAGCCTAACGGTGAGACATCAGCCATCACGCTGGGATCAAGTCCGACCCAGGTGTTTAACTTGCTATCTGCCATGCTCTAGTTTACATCCCCCAAATCTGTGTGGCTGTTTAGCATACGAATATTGAGATATGATAAAAGGAGTTTAGAGAGTGCTGATGAATATGTGTGGCTTTGAAGCGGTTGTTGTGTGATCGTGTGCAGATGAGAGCGTGGGAGGTGTTTTGTGTGTGTGTGTGTGTGTGTGCGTGCGTGTATGTGTGTGTGTTTGCTGATGAGGGTGACATTTGTGTGCACAGTGAGAGGTTTAACCACCAGCATCTGGGGCTTCTTTCTCTAAACCCTAAAACATCAAATCAGGGGAGGTAAGAACCCAGCTTAGCCCCTGTGTGTGTGTGTGTGTGTGTGTGTTTGAGTCAAAGTAAGGACACCGCTCTCCACACACTGCACAGGATTTTCAGCACTCTGCACATACACCGTGGATTCATCACCTTAGCAACCAGTCGATTGAAAGATGATGAATCATGCCAAAGACTGCTAATTTCTTTGCAGTTGTCAAACATGAACAATGGGCGGTAAGAAGGAGTCACAGAAACGTCACCACAGACAGAATGTTATGTGTGTGCGTGTGTGCATGAACTTGAAAGACGACCATAAAGAGACAGAAAGGAGGAGAGGCAAAACCAAGGCTAAACGGAGGAGAGTCAGAATACGAAAGAAGAGAGAGAGAGAGAGAGATAGACAGAGAGAGAGAGAGAGAGACTTACTGATTTCTGTTTATACTTCTGACCGACCAGAAGGGAATGCTGTTAGCTCCTCTTCAGCTTGCTGAAGAAGCTTTCTTTATATTTTTCACAGCACAAATACATATATTTTAATGGAAAAGAGGAGGTTAGAAGAGGTCTATCACATTTGTTTCATTTTTTTTATTATTTCAGACACCTGAAAAAACAGTCCGACAAAGCCCCACCCCTGATAATTTCACGTGAGAGTACATAGTGTTAATGCAGTGTGATCCCATTTCCAGCAGGTCTCCATTGAATGAAGCCCCATCAACACATCTGACCTCATCTTCTCTGCACTTTAAGGTGGCTGAATGGGCCCCGGGTGCTATTCCTGACAAATAGCAGCCTTTGATAACAGGGGAGGGTCTGTGGGTCTCCATCTGCGTACATAACTGCCTGCCCGGAAAGCTGGCACATCCCCCTCTACGCTATAATAGCAGTGATGGTCTAAAAGACATTGATTTAGTTTAAAAAAAAACATGGACATGCATCAGCTGCAATGCATCAGAAGAGAAGCACTGCTGTCACCATCAGTGTGAATAATGTATTTAAAGGAGGCAGCTTGGCACCCTCTAACACTGCCGGCCTGAAATGGTGCTACTAATTCAGCAACAAGATGCAAATATTGCTTCAGTCGATTGCTGTGGAATCAACAATAATGGTGAATGTGAACGATTTAATGTCAAGCAGTGTAGTGAAGATTAACAGCTCCCACTGCTGGCAAACATCCTGAAAGCATGTGCAGCAGCAGATATTTCTAGTCGACTGCCTTTTCATATGATGCTTTGATTGATTTACTGTCCTGTTTTCAGCTCTGAAGTGCAGTTTATTTTCTAGTGGGGTAGGCAACATGTATATAATAATTATCTGTTATATCCACTGGCCTGTTTATTTTTAGTCTAGAGTTTGTGTGTGGTTATATCTAACTGAACATGATTATCATATATCATAGAGTTCCAGATGATTACTGACATTTATATTGAAGCTATTAGTCCACAATAACTTTTTTTAAAGATTACTTAACCATCAGTAAAAGTATTCAACGATAAGAATTAGGGTTGTCACGATACAAAAATGTTCAACTTGATACGGATAAAATATTTGATACTCGATACCATTTTCGATACTGCAAGGATAAAAACAAAGACCCCAAAATTTAACAGAAATATTTGTATTAACAAGAAAAATGCTACATGTAAAAATTAACATAACCACAGGTTAAATATTTATAATAAAAAACAGTTGTGCAAAAAGAAACTGCAACTATGATAACAAGCTTCAGGTCTGAGGTAGTGCACAAAGTAAATAAATACAATAAACAATAACAATTAGAACAATATTTTGAGGTTGTATGCTGTGCTCGGGGGGGTATCGATACTTTTGAAAATGAGTATCGTATCCGGATACAACGTTTTAGTATTGATACTTTTTTGAGTATCGATACTTTTGACAACCCTAATAAGAATTGCTCCTCATCCATCTCACACATCACCTTATTTCACCCAAAGATAACTTTCATACGTAATTTGCTACAAATTCCACAAACCATTCTGTAATCAAATTAGTAAGAGCAGTGTTATAAAATGAATTGAAAGAAATACACCTTTCTGCTTCTGTTTTTATTTTTGTCTTTATTTATTTTGTATGTTGTCTATACAAGAGTCAGGAGTCACAGTTCAGCGCAAGTTTGGTAGTGTGGAAAAACAAACAAATGCATAAGGATCGGTTTATTTTGAACACAAATTGTAGTGCAAGAGACATAATCCTCTTGCTGGGGCCTGAGGTAACATTTCAAAGTTTGTACTACACTTTATGAACACTGAACAAACATCTAATTAATTATTAATCAAACAGATCACTACAGGCAATAAAGCTGAAAAATACTGAAATTGAAAACACAAAATATAGAGAATAATATAAAAATACAACTTATGTGTTTTTTTAAATCAGTCAATCAATCAATCAATTAATCAATCAAATTTTATTCATATAGCAAACAGCGCCAACTTAGAGGATTTAAGAAAAGGACATAGAGACTAATGCGAACTGAGTAATCAAATATGAGAAGGTAAAATATGAAAGATGATAATATAATATATAAAAGATGAAAGATAATATATATATATGTGTATATATATGTGTATATATGTATATATATATATGTGTATATATATATATATATATATATATACATGTATACAAGAATTGAAATGGCTCCACGTTGGATGTATTTACACGTTCAAAGCACCGTTTTAATGTGTTTGATGAAATGTTTGGATGCCATTAGCATCCCCACAGCTCTGTGATGCCGTTTAACATGTGTTAGCATGTTAGCTGTGTTTTATTCATATAATGTTACCCTACAACGATGGAGCAGCGGCAATAAACTCTCCTTGTTTTACAGACAACTCTGTCTTTCTGGTGCTGTAGTCGCTCACAGGCTAATCCGCTTCTTGTGCTAATCTCAGTAGATGTTGCTCATGGCGTACAGCTAAATGTTGCAGGCTAGAGCTGGCTCTTGCAAACTTTGGTTCCACAGTACATGCATCAATCTAGATATTGTGCATTCTGTGTGCTTCCAAACCTGACCGCCGTATTGTGATATTGAGTATAAATCGTTACAGCACTAGTCTACACCTGTCAGTCCTATTTATTTTTTTTATACTTCATCTTGCACCCGTGGAAAATGGGGAAAAAAGAAATGAATCAAGCAAAAATGCAGCTGTTGTTAGTTACAGCTTATTAAATGAGGATTTGTTTGTAAGGATCTTGTGGTTTTCATAGTACAAATGTGTTATTTGTGCCTCTTTTATTGAATATTTCTGCATACTGGAGTTCTTTAATAGTGCTGGGATTGTATAAATTGGATATTAGCCTACTGGAAAGCTGACACTGTTGGACTCAATGAGCCCACTTGTATTCTGGCATGGTGAAGTTACACTGTAACAAATTGCTGTAAGAAAACAGCCAAATTGTGACAGTAGCATACTGTTTTCCATTAAAAAGGTATTATACTGTAGAAAACAATGCATTCTGGGAAATATTTATAGGTAGTTTGCCGTTTCCCATGAAATATTGTAATATACCGTAAATAGCATTTCATTCTTCATTCTTGCAAGTTGAACTATGTTTTATTTGTTAGATTATGTTTGCAGTATCAGTATTTTACTGTCAAGTCAAGGAGATACAGGATTGTACTGTAATTCAGTATGTGGTTTTATCACAGTTACATGCTGTGAAGTAAATAACAGGAAGGGAACTGTAAAATTAACAGTAGAATGCTGCAACCCTGCTGCCAGTATTTTACTGTTAATTTACAAGACGATTGTTTACAGTGTAGCCTCCTTTGTAGCCATTTCATTGTAGTCAGAGGTTTTTTTTTAAACTTGACCTAACTGTATAAATAATCTGCCGTGACCTCTGGGATAATCACAGCTTCATGAAGCGTTATAACCACAAACTACATATCAAGGGCATTCATAGGATATATAGCTTTACTAGGTACACTGTAAAAAAAAAATGGTAAAAAACTGGCAGCTGTGGTTGCCAGAACTTTACCGTAATAAATACGGTGCAACTTTTTGTAATATTACGGTAAAATTATATTAGCACTGTTGATTTTTTAAGATTGCCATTTAATTCCATATTTTACCGTAAAAAAAAAATTAAGTTTTTCCATCAAAAGAAACGCTGTTCTGCCATATAATTGACAAGAAAAATACTTCATAAAACCGCATGAATTAAAGATTTTACCATTAAATATTTCAGTATATTTCTGTTGGAGGTATGGTGTTTGGTACAATTAACAGTGATAAAAGTATGTTTTACAAAAAATAAATGCAAAAATGATGGCTTGTATATATATTACAGTATATTTTTATTACAAACAGTGTATTTTACAGTGGAGTAATGTATTAAAAAAAAAGGTAAAAAAATACTCTTTTAGCTGATATATACATTTACGCTGTTTCATTGTTACTGAAACTGAATTAACCCATTTATCATTTTACGGTCTTTTACTGTCATGGTTTAGCAGTTTTTCACCGTAAAATCTACAGACATTTTTTACAGTGTATATTGACAATTAGGAGCAGTTTTCAGAACAGAAGTGCTCACCATCCAACTGCTAAAAAATGCACGTCTTGCAGAAATCTTGAAAATGTCCAAATTATGTGATCCAAAAACCACAGCATGGATTTTTCTTTAGTGTTCCTCAACATCTGGGTGTCGTGATTTTATTTTAATTTTTTTTATTATGAATTTTTTTACCATCATTTATCAATTCTGACGTTTAAAAAAAAAAAAAAGGGCCAAATTTAGCATAACATCTCTGTAACAAATGGTGTCAACCCAAAAATTGCTGTTTTTATGTTTGGATAGTAAAACTCCAAATGAATCTTGACATCCTGGACAACAGCTGATGTTATTTTTTGCTGCTACGGGTCCGATGATGTACAACCCTCAGTGTGAAATGTATGTGGGAGCTGGTGGTGTGGAATGTGCCATGTCGTGGTCACAGTGTTCCCTCTTTTCTACTGGTCACTCAGCAAGAGAGTTCCTGTGGGCAGAGTGAGAGAGCATCACACTCTGCCCACACATTTGTCCTCTAAAAACCACAGTCATCTTCATTTGCAAAAAAAAAAAAAAAAAAAAAAGCTGAAGTCAGGAAACAAAGCTGTGGCTGTTGGAACAAGTTTTGTTTGTAAAATAAAAGGCTACTGACAAGTCATTATTATGTCTAAATGCAGCGACGATCGACAACAAAGAACTGATGATGGAAACACTTCAATGGCAGCTCTCCTGAGACACGCTGAAGAGTTTTGACACCCAAATCTTACAATTTCCATTCAGCTTTTCTCATGCGGTACTTCAAAAATGTGAATGGAAACACATCTATTGACAAAAAAGACAAATATAGAAGAATAAAAAGACTGGTTACTACACTGTAAAAAAGGTTTGTAGAATATAACAGTAAAACTCTGTCAAATACATCAGAAATAGGGCATAAAATGAAAAATTGTATATCACCGTATTAGACACTTTTAATTACCGTAAATCAAAGAATAGCGCAAAACTTTTACTTTTTTCTGTCATAAACTGGAAGAAACACACAGTTTTGCTGTAAAATATAACATATTCATGCAAAATTTATGGAGAAATACCATAATGTGTGAATGAATGACACAATTACCCTAAAAATAACAGGATTATTCAGACTAAATTACAGTTTTTGCTGATATTTACATTTAAATTTAGAATAGAAAATCCTCTCACTGTAATTTTTACGGTGAAGTTCTGGCAACCACAGCTGCCGGTATTTTACCGTAAATTAAACAGATTATTTTTTAAGTGTAGTTGCTTGGATCTGATTTATTCTCACACTGAAAAAAATATTTTTTTGGGTCTTAATTATTATTTCAATCATCTATATAAATTCTACAAAGAAATACGAATTCAGTGCTTTTACTTTAAAATAGCAGTTTTTCATGCATTACTTAATGATTGTTTATTAGAACATGGTCTCACAGGAATCTGTGAAATAGCCACGGAATCGCTCAAATTTCCGTGAAACTGACACGGATTTCGCTACAATGCAAGTTAATGACAGTCATATCCCGTGGCTATTCCATGGATATTTGTTCCTATTGGTTTGTTCCAAGTCACGTGACTTTCAAGGTTCCGGCGGTCAGAACAAAAAACATGGCGGACAGTTCTCTCATTTTTAGTGAAAAAATTAATATTTTGACTTTGTTTCTGCATAAAAATGGATTTTGATCACATTTCTAGCTAGAAATATATGTTTTATTTTCTAAATATTCACTCAGTGAATGTACATAATCACTTTGTATGTTGGAATAGCCACGGGATATGACTGTCATTAACTTGCATTGTAGCGAAATTCGTGTCAGTTTCATGGAAATTTGAGTGATTCCGTGGCTATTCCACGGATTTTGAGTTAAGCAAATCCGTGGCTATTTCACAGATTCCTGTGAGACCATTAGTTGATATTTCCAAGTAAAATTTAAGTGAGGGACATCAGTGAATCTGCAATTTACTTGTGTTTTCATAAAAAAAAATGTGGTTCTGTTAAATAAATATTACTTAGAAACAGCCTGAGTAAAGATTAAAAACACTTTCTGTGTTGAAAAACTTGCCTAGCTTTTTAAAGTAAATGTCACTCCAATTTTTTAAGTGCATGTGGTGTTGAGATAAAATTTCAAACCGTGCTTCCTCTAGACCATGTCTCCTTTACACATTAGCACACCTCAAGGCAGTCCAGTACATCTACTGCACTTCTGTGTGTTTCTCCTTGAAAGTCTTACACTATTTATTAGGAAAAGGCAGAATCTTTGTGTATTATTCATTCGAGAGGTCCTTGTCTGAGGCATCTATAAACTCCAAGGTGGAGACAACACAGTCCTGTCCTTGTTCAGTTTAGCATCTTAGAAAAGAAGTTCAGTGAAAATCAAACAATTTAGTAAACAATAATCGGTAAAAATCAAAAAGATAGTGAACGTTTTTGGGCAGGTTACAGTTTAGTGGTTTAAATATCTAGACACATGTCATTTTAGAAGAAAAATCGAGTGGTGGAAGAGGGATTTAGATCCCTTTTACAGCAATGTAAAATATAGTGAAACAATAAAAGTCATGCATTTAAAGTTTACGTTAAGTATTCTCAGCTAAATGTACTCGAGGTATTAAAGTGAAAAGTCCTCATTCCGTGACGGATATTCTATCAAATGTTTTGATTAATACTGATGCATCAGTGTGTACACATTAAATATATTGTTATAATTGGTTCTGTGTTTTTAACTGCTACAGAAAGGTAGTTTGGTCCAAATGTTCGGACCAAGAGCTTGGAAACCACTTTGTGAAATCCTAAACCATGTTTTGTATTTTCTAAACGTATCATATTTTAAATGATTGAATCTTAAGCTAGAAATTAACTTGTAACTAAAGCTGTTACATACGTTTAGTTCATAAAAAGTGAATTGTGGCATTAGAGATGTACAATATATATTAGGTAGACAGATTATTGACTAATAATGGGATATTTATATTGGTGATGATCAAATTTTAGCCAATAAATTATCGTCTTAAGTGTAACAGTCTATTACATGCTTTTTTAACCCTTTGATGCACAACATATAAACACCTTCTAATGCACAACATGCTGAATGTGTGTTTGAATACATATATATATATATATATATATATATATATATATATATATATTTTATTACAACAGATCATTATATTCATTTTTCCTTTCATACTTTATGAAGAAAAATAGTTTTTGTATTATTACATCAAGTTTACACACATGGGTCAATAATGACCTTGTGCATAAGAAGCGTAGTGATACAAAAAGGGCTTTTATTCAAAAAGTAAGAAATAGAAACAAAAATGAGGATGTATGATGATCAAAAACAAGTTGATTGAGTAAAACCTGGAATACTGAATGATGAAATTAATTTATTGCAAAGATATAGAATATAAAAACTCAGTCGGGTCACTTTAGACCCATGTTGTGCATCAAAGGGTTATATGTCATTGTGGTTTATCTGCACACTAAGCAGCCATAGACTTTCAGTTCTGCAAAAGCCATTATTTTTCTATTGAATATTTAAAACACTGAATTTTAATTATTTTTCGTTAAAAGATAAAGTATAGTATATATAATATATATAAAGTAATCTATCTATCTATATAGTGGTGTCAGAACTGTTTGTTTTTATCATTTTAAGTCAGGGGTGTCAAACTCTGGCCCGCGGGCCAAATTTGGCCCGCAGTGTAATTTTATTTGGCCCGCGAGGCAATACCAAATTATTATATTATTATTGTAAATTAATGACATTGACGTGTTTTTTATTTGAAATTTGATTTTGCATGTCTGCACTATTTAGTTATATATTGTATGTTTATAAGCGTTGCTGGTTCCATATTTAATGTTAAAGCAAAACATGTTTGGTATATATTAAAAGGTTTATTTGTTCAATGTTGGCCCGCGATTTTATTCAAGTTTAAAATTTTGGCCCATTGTGTGTTTGAGTTTGACACCCCTGTTTTTAGTGATGTTGGTTAGGTCAGAGCTTACATTG